>NW_006408597.1:4429655-4457696 GCF_000296735.1 Chrysochloris asiatica
GGATTGGAACCATGGCAGTGAGATGATATAAGATGGAATGAATGTAAAACTAAGGTTCTCCCATGTAAACTATCATATAATTCACAATAAAACATTAAAAAAAAAACAAAAAACTGTATGTTGCTTGGGAATTTTTTAAATGGCTTCTTTTCATTAATTTAATCAAAAACTGAATTAAAACAATTCCACTATCTTTTAGTCCAAAAATTTCAATCCACTTTTTAAAGTGGAAACTAATTAAATTAAAACTAATGAATGAATCAATAGTAATCTATTGCTAAGTCTTAATGCTGAAATTGGCTGCTAGTATTTCACCGCTAATGCTACTCTAGGTCTTCTACAAACTCTCCCCTCTCCCACCCCCATGTGCCCCAAAAAATGTCCTGGACTACAGGGTTGGTTTGAACCACAGGGTTGGCAGCTCACCAGCCACTCCTTGGAAACCCCATACAAAGTCGCTATGAGTTGGAACTGACTCGACAACACTTAACAACAACAACAATTCTGTATATTCATTTTGGGTAATTGTGATATTTTAAAAATATTGTTGTTGTTAAGTGCCGTCGAGTCGGTTCCGGCCCATAGCGACCCTGTACAGGGTTTCTGAGGGTGTAAATCTTTAATGGGAGTAGAAAGCCTGATCTTTCTCCCGCGGAGCAGCTGGTAGTTTCGAACTGCTGACCTTAAGGTTCGCAGCACGATTCGTAACCACTACGCTATCAGAGCTCCTTTTTTTAAGAGGGGTATATTTGCTAGTCCATCATCCTAAGATCTGGTAAAGACAATAAATGATGAAAATATTTAATTGTAAGATTTTCTATCAGAGTAACATGTGCTTGACATAAATATAATAATATAACCACACAATAAAATAATATTTTCTATTATCTTTAATAAAAAGAAACATTAAAAACACACTAAAATTTTATGATGTTATCTTTTTACTACTAAACCCTTCCTTCACATGAGGAAACAAGCAAACTCTATCTTCTCCTTTGTCCCCTCAGGTTACAGAAAAAAAGAGTTACTGAGTCAAATTTCCACTCCTGGAAATACAAGAGGCTAATTTTAACCATTCTGACAAACTTTCAGTCTACCAGAAGCACACTTAGGAAAAGTCTGTAAGTGGTACGCCATCTGTTGGAAGTTCCTTTTCAAATGTGCTAGCAAACCAACTGCCTTCACAGAGTATAGAAATGTGTCACAGTTCTAATTTCAAAACTGCTAAGTTTCTGATTAAAGCTGATTCTTACAGGGTTGTTCTGGTAGACATATGGACCTTTTAGAAACCAAATTCGGGTGTAAAACGATACTTTGGGGATAAGTATTCATAAATCTGGTTTACAACATTACAGAAATCAGAGATGGCGATGTGTGTGCTGCTAATATGATGAAAGGATATCAATTATTCATTTATATTGGCCCAGACAACCAGATAAGGAAAATACTGATTACAGGTTACAAGGGTAAATACTTGGGTTTTCCTGTAAAACAATAACCACAACAAAAAAGACAGAGGATGAAGAAGGCCAAGAGAGATGATCAAAAGCAGTATACAAACTACCAAGATTCAGGCTGCTTCTCTGCTCAACACTTCTGTTATTTCTTTCTTGTACTCCACGCAATTTGGAGAAAAGACAGGAACAGAAGAGACAATCTAGTTATGGCAGGGACTTTGTGGACAGAGAACATGTCAGGTACCAGGATTTTTATTTTTGTGTAAATAACGCATGCATTCAACAGTGCCCATGCATCCCCCTCTTCCCTATGTGTGCTATATGTGCACTAAATGTGCTGTGGACTATTTTCTTGGGCACATTACATATGAAAAAATACAGTAAGGCAAGTTAAGCCGAGCTGTAAGTGTAGGCAATTACATCCAATTCCTTGCAGCGTGAAAGTCACAGGCAGCAGCTGGCTAGGACATCTGGAAAACTCAGCCAAGCACCAAACCATGAGAACTCTGGGAAAGTTCTGACCCAGTTAAAAGAGTCAGGGCAAGCTATAGGAAGTGCTCTGCTCAATGTCAGGGGCATACATACTGATTAGTGACTTCAGAAGCTAAGGAATCTTTTTGCTGCTTAAAAACTATTACATATTCTTACTGTAATGTTTTAATCAACAGTTTCACTTTGTGGGGGAAAAAAATGAGGAAAAGTTAGACAGCTCTTAGACTAACTGGAGAGAGACTGAGCTCTAACCAAGTGGCTGTACTGGCTGGTAATGTTCGTAAAAGCCTCAAGTGCTACCCTAAGTCTATTAAGTGATCACACGTTTTAGAGACTAAGGAAATACTTGAGTTTCTGTCCATATCCTAAACCCTGAATTTTCTTTGTGAAGATTTAGTGCTTGCCAATACAGGGAGTAACAATTATAAAAGTATGGCATGTGTAAATCCACAGATCTCTGAACTGCAAGAAATGAAATATATTCAAGAAGCTTTTTATAACTCCCAACTAAAAAAAGTCCAGAAGGTGTTACTGATGAATTTTACCAAACATTCAGAGAAGAGCTGATACCAAATTCTACTCAAACTTTTCCATACTATAGAAAAAGATGGAAAAGACCCAAATTCGTTTTATGAAGCAAGCAAAACTGATACCAAAATCAGGCAAAGGCATTAATTACCAAGAAAGAAAATTATAGACATATCCCTCGTGAACATAGCTGTAAAAATTCTCAGCCAAATCCTAGTAAATAAAATCCAACAATATATCCAAAAAAAAAAAAAAAAAGAATACATCATAACCAAGTAGGATACATATCAGGTGGCACTGTGGGTTAATGTGCTGTACCTGCAAGGTTGGTTAGAACCACAAGGTTGGCAGTTCAAGCTTACCAGCTGCTCTTTGGAAAACCTATACAGGGTCCCTATGAGTCAGAACCAACTCAAGGGCACTTAACAACAATAATATGCATGGATGGTTCAATATTAAAAAAAAACAATTGATGTAATCTACCACACAAATAAAACAAAGGGGATAAAAAAATCACATGATTGTATCAATTGATGAAGAAAAAGCATTTGATAAACTCCATCACTCATTCCTGATAAAAACACTCAGCAAAATAAGAATAGAAGGTAAATTCCTCAACATAATTAAGGACATATATATATATATATATATATATATATAACAGTCAACACTGTTCTTAACAGAGAGAAACTGAAAACATTCCTTTTGCGAACAGAAACCAGACAAAGATGCCCTTTATCACCACTCCTATTCAATATTAAACTGGAAGTCTCAGCCAGAGCTATGAGACAAGAAAGGGAAATTAAAGGCATCCAAACCAGCAAAGTCAAACTTTCTATTCTATTTGCAGACGATATGATCCTATACTTAGAAAATCCCAAAGACTACCCAAGGAAAGTTTGAAATTCATCAGCAGATCTGGAAAAGTGTCAGGGTACAAGATCAACACACAAAGATCAGCTGGATTCCTTTACCCTAATAAAGAGAACTCTGAAAATGAAACTAGGAGAACAATACCATTTACAATAGCCACCCACAAGATGAAATACTTGGGAATAAATCTAACCAGAGAAACAAAAGACCTACACAAAGAAAATTATAAAACACTACTGCTTACTACTGTAATATAAACATTTAAGTGGGATAAAAAGGAATATTGGGAATTATGATTACAGAAATCTTGTAAGCCAGTCTTAAGTCTATAACTCATTGGATCATCTAAAAGGGTACTAGAATGTGCCCAGGGAAACAGGCTTCTTGTTAAGCTTTTGTGGAGGATGGGGTCTTTAAGTGGAATCCTGAGCCTCACCCAGAACTTTCAGAGGTGGGACATTCCCAATTGAAAAGACATGCAGACCACACCAGAACAGCTAGAGAAATAGAAGATACTTCTTGAAGGAAAGACCAGCAAAGGGTGGAGGGAGGGGGGCACTGGCAGACTGGCTGTGACAATATCAAGCAAGCTGTGTGCCTTGGAATCATCATGGCAAGAAAATGTCAGCCCATCAAAGTAAACCCCTTTCTAAGAGTGAAACCCAAACAGTCTTGTAGGCTCGCTGGTGACTGCCCTGATCAACTAACTTGTGAGTCAAAGTGGGGGAAATGCAGCAATGAAGACACGGCCTGAGTCTGGCCATGTTCCATAGACATCCGGTGACCCTGAAATGAGAGAGAAGAGGAAGGACTCGCTGGTCTGCAGTTCAGGGAGATGTGTGAACTCCAGAGCCCAAGGACAATGACCTAGTCAGTGGGGGCTAGAGCTGAGAAGGAAGCAGCCAGCTGCTCTGCAGTGGGGGAAGGCATGTGAGAACTCCCAAACTGTCAGATAGTACCTATCTGACCTAGAATGGATGGCTTGTTGACCAGAACTCGATCAGATGAAGATAAAGAAGTTTGATATAGGGAGCAAGTGTAAATTACTACAACTTGCTGAAATGGACTTTTGCTTATGGATGAAGTTGCCCAAAATTCCAACTGGAAGGGAAGGATTCTTCTTATCAAGGATCAAGCTTGCCTCCTCAGTATACTGGGATGATAGCTAAAGTGTAAGTTGCCCACCCCTATCAATATTGGGGGGCTATAAAAGCATCAAGAAGGAAGCAGCCAGCTGCTCTGCAGTGGGGGAAGGCATGTGAGAACTCCCAAACTCCCAAGTTTTCATGAGGTTGCTTAGTATCAGAAGAAAAGGATAAAAAAGAATCTCCACTGAATAGTTTTCCTCTTGTCCTGATGGGTCTGGTAATGATGGGAATAGGATTTTATGATTCAATTGTGAGTAACTCTTATCAGGACTAATGGTGACTGTCACAGCTGTAAATGTAGAAGAGGGTAACTAAAAGGGGAGAGCAGTGAATCTGTCATTTCAGGAACAAAGGACCTAGAACCATCAAGAGGAAAGAGCATGAGGGATCCTAATCAGAAAAGCAGCAACAACAGAGATGGTGGCAGAGGTGATGGCACAGAGAGAGAGAGCAGCACAGGAGTAGGCCCATGGACTGACAATGGCAGTATGTCTGTGGGAAGGTAGCTGGCTTGCAAAATATGCCTTTGGACATTTAAACAAATATATGTTTTTAATGTGGTATGTGTACATCAAAAAGAAAAAAAGGAGGCCTCTCACTTTCTGATCTCATAACAGTTACAGAAGTCAATACAGCCTGACATTGGTACAAGGAAAACACATAGGTCAATGGAACAGCATTGAAACCAGAAGTAAATCCATCCACTAGGGTCAGTTGATCTTTAACAAAGGGCCAAAATGCATTAAATGGGGAAGAGATAGTCTCTTCAACAAATGGTGCTGGCAAAAATGCAGAAAAATGAAACAGGGCGCATATCTCACACCATTTGCAAAAATGAACTCAACATAAGTAAAACCTGTAACTATACAGATCATCAGTAAAAAATAGGGACAAACTTAGGAGCTGTGATACATGGTATAGATACACTACCAAACATAGCTGAATACACACAAACTGAAGACAAAATAGACGACAGGGGCCTACTAAAAATTAAGACATTTATGTGCATCAAAGGATTCACCAAAAGGTTAAAAATAGAGCCCACAGACTGGGAAAAAACATTTGGCAATGACAGATCAAAGGACTACTCTTCAAAATTTAAAGAACACTCAATGCCTCAACAACAGAAGACAAATAATCCAGTTTAAGAATGGGTAGAGTCCTTGGATAAGCAAAGCACTGCTTAAAAAGAAGAACAAAGTTGGAGACCTCTGACTCTCTAATTTCAAAATTTACTACATGGCTAACCATGGTCAAAACAGCCTGGTACTGGTACAATGAAAGATACACAGATCAATGGAATAGATTTGAAAATTCAGAAGTTAACCCATCCGCATACTGCCAACTAATCTTTGACAAAGGGTCAAAGTACACTGAATGGGGAGGAGATAGTCTCTTTAACAGATGGTGCTGGCAGAACTGGAAATAAGTATGCAAAAGAATGAAACAAGACCTTTATCTCATAAGATATATGAAAACCAACTCAACATGGATTAAAGACCAAAATGTAAATCCCAGAACTATAAAGGTTATCAGTGAAAAAATAAGGACAAATTTAAGAGCTCTAATACATAGACTATCAGACATTGTGAGAATTGCACAAAACAAAAGAACACGAAATAGATGATTGGGACATACTAAAAATTAGAAACTTATATGCATCAAAAGATTTCACCAAAAGAGTAAAAAGGGACCCACAAATTGGGAAACATTTTTTTTGCAATGACATTATCAGACAAGGGACTAATCTCTAAAACCTACAGGAAACTACAACACCACTACAAGAAAAAGACAAATAACCCAATTTAAAAATGGGCACAGGATGTGAATAGACACTTCACCAGGGAACACATTTAAGCAGACAATAAACATATGAAGAAATGTTCACGATCACTAGCCATTAGAGAGATGCAAATCCAAAGAACAATGAGATATCATCTCACACCAACAATAACAGTGAAGTCCAAAAAAGCAGAGGGCAATAAATGCTGGTGAGGATGTGTAAAATGTAGAACCCTCCTACATTAGTAGTGGGACTGTAAAATGGTTCAACCACTCTGGAAAATGGTATGGAGCTTCCTCACAAAGTTGGAAACAGAAATACCTATGATCCAGCAATTCCTCTACTTGGTATATAACCACAAGAAATATGAGCCAGAACACAAGTAGACATATGCACACCAATGTTTATCAAAGCACTTATTCACAATAGTAAAAAGATGGAAACAGACTAAGGGCCCATCAATGGAAGAAAGGATAAACAAACTTTGGTGCATACACACAATGGTGCATACACACTATGCTACCTTGAAGAATAACAATGAAGCTGCAAAACGCCTCATAACATGGATGAACCATGAGGACATAACACTGAGTAAAATTAGTCAAAAAAGGGCAAAAATCTTGCATAAGACCATTATTGTAAAAGTTTAAGAATAGATGTTCACACTCTAAGAAAAAAAATCTTTGTTGGTTACCAGGGGTGGGAGGGAGGGGACAGTAAGGTACAACAAGTTAGGGGATAGTCACATCATAGCTCAGGTGATGGGGAGAGCAATATACAAGGAAGGGTAGGGCAATACAAGGGGGAGTGGGGTTGAAGAACAAGGAAGATAGGGGAAGACTTAAGTAGGTTTGCATGGGCTAAATGGGACAGAGATAAATAGTGATGTATACTCAACCTTGGAAGAACAGAGCTCTGTGATACAGGGATCAAGGCACAGTTTGAATGGGTAAAAGAGGAGAATGAATGTTAAGGTACCTGACTGCCTTATGGATATTGGTTTCCTTTGCCTACTACTGTAAAATGGACATTAGAGTCAGCTAGAAAGGAATATCAGGAAATATGATTACAGAAAGCTTTAAGCCCGTCTTCAGTCTGTAACTGACTAGAATACCTAAAAGGGGTTCTAGAACTTGCCCAGTGAAATAGGCTTCTTGTGGCGCCTATAGAGTATAGGGCCTTCAGTGGAATTCTGAGCCCCATCCAGAACCTTCTGAGGTGGGATTTTCTCATTTGAAAGGACATGCAGACCAACCTGGAGCAGCTAGAGGAACAGAAGATACGTCTTGAAAGAAAGACCAGCAAAAAAAACCCCACAACAAGCAGTGATGACTGAGATGGAGGCAGAGACGATGACGTGGAGAGATGTAGCAACTGGGGGTTTTAGACCCAGAGAGGGAGAGGGGCTGTGTGATGACCGGGGCATGGGGGGCCAGGCTTGTAGGTTCGTTGGTTGATGATGCATGGAGGGGATAGTAACCATGGCAATGAAACGACATACGATAGGATGAATGTAAAACTGATGTTCTCCCATGTAAACTATCTCATAATTCACAACAAAAACATTAATTAAAAAAACAAACCCCACAACAAAACAAAAAAAACACACACAAAAAACAAACTGTTTGGCTATTACAAGAGCAAGCAAGCTGTTCACTTGGGTGCCAAGGAAAGCTATCAAGTCCCTTCAGGACAAAGCCTTCCAAGACCGAAACTCAAATGGAACACACGAGCAGGCTTGTAAGCTTGATGGTGACTGCGTTGGTCTACTTGTGAGTGGAAATGGGGGAAAGGTAGTAATGAATAATATATGGGCTAAGTTCAACCACATTCCATAGACTTCCATAGACCTGGAGATGAGAGAGAGAAGAGGAAGGGCTGATTGGTCCAAAGTTTGGGGAGACTTGGGAACTTGGGGGGAAGTAGTTAATTTTACATTCCAGGAACAGAGGACCCTAGGATCATCAAGAGGGAAGAACATGAGCAAAGCATGGGATTCTAACCAGAGACTGAGGCAATGGCATATAGAGAGCAGCTGAGGACTCTAGACTCATGGAAAGAGAAAGGCTATGTGCAGATGACCAGGAGGCAGGCTTGTAGAATGTGCCCTTTGGTTGTTTAAATGACGATATATTCCTGAGTGTTTCTGTATACATTAAAAAAGAGAGAGAAAATAGAGGCAAATATTGCTAACCGATGGAGCAGGGAGGGTAGTGGAACCACTGCAATAAAACCAAATACAACTGGTTCAGTGCAAAACTGATGTTTTGCCATGTAAACTATCACTCAATTTAAAATAAAAGCTTTAATAATAATTTTAAAATGGGTAGAGGACATGGACCCTTCACCAAAGAAGACATTAGAAGACATTCAGGTAGTCAATAAACATGAAGAAATGCTCAAAATTGGTAGCTATTAGAGAGACACAAATCAAAACAACAATGAGATTATCATCTTACTCCAGTGTTAATGGCTAAGTTCCAAACACAACAAATGGTGACAAACGGTGTGGAGACTGAGACTGGAATCTCCCTACACTGTTGGTGGGACTGTAAAATGGTGCAACAACTGTGGAAAACGGTATGGCACGTTCTCAAAAAGTTGGAAACAGAAATACTATATGACCCAGCAATCCCTCTATTTGGTGTACAGCCTCAAGAAATAAGAGCTATATCTAGACACGATTAGCTATATGCACACCTATGCTCACTGCAGTACTTGGCACAATAGAAAATAAGATGGAGACAGCCTAAATGCCTATCAACAGAAGAATACTTACAGAAACCTTGGTACATACACACGATGGAATATTATGCAACATTCAAGCAGATGGTAGAACCTGCAAAAACACTTCGCAATACCGATGGAACCTGGAGGACATTATGCTGAGTGAAATTAGTCAATCACAAAAGGACAGTTACTGCATGAGACCACTTTAGTAAGAAATAAAGAAAAGATTTTCTTGCTAAATTAAATATTCTATGATGGTTACAGGGTGAGTGGGGCTGGTAGGGGAGGGCAAAAATAAAGTGACAAGAGGTAAATACTGTTTAAAAGGGAAAAAAATACCACCTTTTACATATATATATATATTGTAGTCAAGATGGCTTAACAAAATAAAAACTTTTTAAGAACCTCTCTTACTTAAAAGAGAGAGAAAGCCATGTTTGTAAAGGGACAACTTTAAAAATCTGAGTAGCAACTGGCCCATTAACAAATGAAAACTATGAGAAAAGCACCACTGGTATATTGCACTAAAAAAGCTATAGACTATTATTTGTTTCTTGTAGCTGTAAGGTGCCACCGAGGCAGTACCGACTCATAGACACCCTAGGCCCAACAGAATGAAATACTGGCCGGTCCTGTGTCAATGACACAATTGCTGCTACATTTGAGCCTATTGCTGCCATCAATGTGCCAATCCATCTCACTGGGGGTCTTCCTCTTTCTCTCCACTTTATAAAACATGGGATCTTTCTCCAGGGACTGGTCTCTCCTGACAATATGTCTGAAGTATGAGAGATGAAGTCTGCCCATTCTAGGTTCAAGGAACATTCTGGTTGTACTTCCAAAAAAGATGAGTTTGTTATTTTAGCAGTCCATGGTAGTTTTAAAATGCTCCTCCAGCACTGTATCTTAAGTGCATCCATTCTCCCATGGTTTTCCTTATTCACTGTCCAACTTTCACATGCATATGAGTTCACTGAAAATACCATGGCTTGGGTCAGGCGCACCTTAGTCCTCAAACCGACATCTTTGCTCTTGAATGCTTTACAGAGGTCTTGTGCAGCAGATTTGCCTAATGCAGTATGTCAAACTGACAAACAAGTGGTGAGTAATAAATAAATACTATTATTTCTAAGGGAAAGCCCTGCTGGTGCTGTAGGGTGAGCACTGGACTGGTAGCCTCAAGGTTGGCAGTTCAAACTCAACAGAGAAAATAAGGCTTTCTACTCTCTTAAAGTTTGGAGTCCTGGTGTGGCATTGTAGAATAATGTGCTGGACCGTAAGGCTGGGCTTTCAAACATCCCAGCCGCTCCTCAGAAGCCCTATTGGTTGATATGGGTTGGAACTGACTCAATAACACTTAACAACAACAAATATTTAGAAATATTATTCAGAAAAAGGAGTCCTGGTGTGATGCTGTAAGATAAGCACTGGACTGTAAGGTTGGTTTGAACTGCAAGGTGGAGGTTCAAGCCCACCACCTGCTCTTAGGAAACCCTATACAGGGTTACTATGGGTCAGATCTGACTCAACGGCACTTAACAACAATTATTTAGAAATAGTCTGTAATACTCTCAACTCATATACTTGATGAGGACTCTTCAACATAGAGAAATATACGTACTCTCCTCTGGATCCTCACTAGGTTGGATGTTGCTGGAAATTTCCTGTACAGCAGCTCGTGATTCAGCTGTAGACCGATGAGGCCCCAGGTGACTATCCCTCTGGGCTTCCCACTCTTCACTGAAACCTCCATCATCATTCTCTGCAACCGAGTTTTGGGACTCGTTTTCTGTACCTTCAAGAAAAAGTAGAAATTACAGCCCTTAATATTTAGAACAATTTCTTAATATCTTTAAGAAAATTACATGGAAGCAGTAACCACTCTACAATTTAAGGTTAACTGGCTCTTAAAATCACAAATCACGGACTCTAGCAGTATCCGTTGGTTGCCTATCTAACATTCATTCCCCTTTAGTCTCTGAGTGCAGAGCTCTGATTTTGCTTAAGCTTCTACCCTTCCAGCAGTAAATCCTGAAATATCTAAGCTGAGCATGTCTTAGATATCAGATTATAGGGTTGTACAAGTTTCTCTCATACTTTGGACATATTGTCAGGAGGGACCAGTCACTGGAGAAGGATACCATGTTTGGTAGGATGGAGGGTCAGAGAAAAAGAGGAAGAACCCCAACAAGATGGACTGGCCAAGTAGCAGCATCGATGGACTCAAGCGTGACAACCGTAGTGAGGTTGGCCCAGGATCGGGCAGTGTTTCGTTCTGCTGTGCTATGAGTTGGTGCCGACTCAATGGCACCTAACAACAACAACGAGCCAATAAATAGAGAGGGATAGGGTGCTAGGAATTTCTGGGGAAACTTCATTGTTTAAGACTGAAGGAACTAACAGCCCCTCTTCTTCCCCTGGTTGTTGTCTTACCTGAATCTGATGCCTGGAACTGCAGTTGTCATCTTGTGATCATGAAGGGGGGCTGGGCTGAGGATGAAGCCTATACGCTAAGGATGGCTGACTAAGAAGATGGGAAGAACATGAGCCCTTGATATCACTAAGCCACAAAGTGAAACAATCCTTGTTACTGTTGTTAGGTGCTGTCGAGTTGGTTCTGACTCTGTGCACAACAGAACGGAACACTGCCTGGTGTTGTGCCATCGTCACCATGGTGGCTAAGTCTGAGCGCTTTGCTGCTGCCACTGTGCCAATCCATCTCCTTGGCAATCTTCCTCTTTTTCACTGACCTGCCACTTTACCAAGCTTGATGTTCTTTTCCAGGGACTGGTCCCCCCTGATAACATGTCCGAAGTGAGACAAAGTTTCACCATCTGGGATTCTGAGTAACAATCTGGCTGCACTTCCTCCAACACAGATTGGTTTATTCTTTTGGCAGTCCATAGTACTTTCAATATTCTTCTCCAAAACCATAATTCAAATACATCAATTCTTCTACTGTCCTCCTTATTCACTGTCCAAGTTTCACATGCATATGAGACTATTGAGAAAACATCATGAGTTGGGTCAGACTCACCTTAGACCTCAAACTGTTTTCTTTGCTCTTTAACAGTTTAAACAGGACTTGTGCAGATTCACCTAATGAAAATTCATCCTTTGATTTCGTGACTGCTGCTTCCATGGAGTGCTGACTGAATAGCCAAGCAAAATGAACTCTTTGAAATCTTTTCTCCATTTATCATGATGCTATTTACTGGTCCAGTTGTGAGGATTTTTGTTTTCTTTACATTGAGGTACAAACCATACTGAAGGCTGTAATCTTTGATGTTCATTGCTAAGAATTTTATGTCCTTTTCCTAAAAGAGTTTACACTCCAGAACTCCTTGTCATGTGAGAGGAGAATAGAGATTCTCATTGGAGGCAAGGGAATTGGGGCTTTATTCTTTGCAGCTGTAGGTTTCCAAAGTGGTGGCACTAACCACTGACTTTGGTGGCTAAAAAGCCACCATAATAAAAGTAGTTTCATTATGGCAAGGATGTGTAAGGGAGCAGTGAAATTTTTTTTATGAGTCAGTCTTTCCTTTTTAATGATCATCAATCCCATTTAATGGTCTCATGGTTGTATATGTAGAGCCCTGGGGACACAGTGGTTAAGTAAGCACCTCACTGCTAAACAAAAGGTGCTTACCAAACGATTACCATCTGAACTCACCAGCTGCTCCTCAGGATAAAGCTGTGGCAGTCTGTTTCCGTACAGATTTACAACCTTGGCAGTTCTACTCTGTCCTAGATGGTTGCTATGAGTCAGAATCGACTTGCAAGCAATGGGTTTGGTTGGTTTGGTTGTATATACTTGAAAATCATGAGCATAATGATAGTCTTAATAACTTTTCATGTATTAAAAATAATTACAGCACACAAGTGAAGTACGTAACACTCTTTTCCTCATTTGATTTTGATAAAAGTAACACATGTTCATAGCAGAGGTAGATTACCCATTCTTAACTAATAAAGCTTATACTTTAGAGCCCTCATTTGCATAGATTTCTTCTGGAATATGTCCTAGCAATTTTATATCTGTAATTTTGTATTAGCATTCTGAAAGAACTAGCCCCACGAAGTTTATATGCATTAGGCTCCATCATCTGAATCTTTCCCTGGTACAGAGTTTACAAAACTGTGTAAGCACGAGGTTTATACAAAAAGCAGCAGTTCCCAGTCCACCCCAGCCTTCTCACTGCTGCTCCTCACCTCCACTTCCAACAGCTTCAGCTGCTAGTCACTACCATACTTAATTATACAATTACATAGAATTATAAAAATCTACATCTGAATGTTCTGATTTTAGGTACATATGGTATTCACTTGTTATAGGGAAGATGCAGCATCAGCTTTCATATTCCTACAAACTTAACTCTCTCCTTGTTGCCAGTGGGTGCTGTGATGCTGGAAGCTATGCCATTGGTATTTTGAGTACAAGCAGGGAAGGAGAGGCTGACCACTAGCGAATGGTCAGCCACTAAACCTTAGGAATGGAGAGTTCTGGCAAGATGACAGATTAGGCAGATGCAATATATGGACCAACTTCAACAAAGCTACGAGCGAACAAATGAAACATACACAGATGACAATCCTGGAACCTCCAACTTCAGAGGAAAGGTCAGAGAGTGGCCTAAGTGCCTGCCAGGAGGAAAAGCAGAGCAGGGATAGCAAGAGAGGCAGACTAACTGGTAAACGGATGGCCACAACCATCCTGTGAGCAGCTCTGGCAATAGAAGGGGGCCTAGCAGAGCAGATTCAGACAACCAGAATGGTGAAAGTCCTTTGTTTTCTCCATGCTCCCCTGGTGACCACAGATGTGGCCAAGTCCCACCCTCTCCATTCCTAGCATAGACCCTGCCCTCTCTAGGAGTTCAGAGCCTTGTGGTCAGGAACCACACCAGTGTGAGGCAGGTGCCGGCTGTGACACTTCGGTGGCCTGAATTGGTGTCAGGATTCAGGCAGGCTCAGTTTCAGACCTATAGAACCCACAGAGCCACCAGACCAGCATTTAACCAGCTGCTTTGTGGTCCTAACAGACACTGAAATCAACTCCACCAAGGGCCCCCACAAGCTACTTCTGGTTGGAGTTCCAACAGGAACTCCATCTAGTGCCAGGAACACATTGCTCTCACACTCACTTCATGAGCTTCTAGGGGCCCCAACTTTTTGTCTCTCTGGGTGTTTTTATGTTTGCTTTTTACTTTCCTTGTTTCATTTTTTGCTTATTCTTTCTCCTCCTTTTCTTTGAATTTTATCTCTTACATTTAAAATGACACCGAATTTTATCTTTTCTATCTCAGCTCTTCTTTTTCTTTCTATTCTTTGTTTTCATTTACCTTTTTCCTTTTGAACTTTATTCCTCTTTTTTTATCTTCCCTTTCCCTGATTTTCTGTGTTTTTAAAACTTTCTTCCTGTTATTTTCTTTTTTCTCTTCTATAGCTCCATTTTCCTGTCCCTCATCTCTTTTTAGTTATTCTCGTGTTTTTATTTTTTATTTTATTTATTTTAAGGTTTTTATTGTGGATTACGTGAAAGTTTTCAGGGCACATCATCGGTTTCACATTCAAACATTCATATACCTTGTTTCATTACATTGATTATAATCCCATCCACATACCATCAGTTAACAGAGTTTCTCTCTATCCTCTTAGCTTTTTTCGGGGGGGGGAACTTTGCCTTTTTGGAATTTACAGTCTCGGCTTTTAGGGAAGGTTTTTACATTTATCTGTGGATATCCAGGGCTCATGTATGGAATTACTAACCAGCATAACTGAATAATCAGATGAGGGACATTTTGCTATGTCTGCTAGGTGGCTAAAGTCTGATCCTCAGAGCCTATGGTTTGGACGGTCAGCAACGCTTGGACCCACAGGGCCTTGAACTCCTGACCGGGTCTGCACGGTCTGCATCAGATTCCCCCTTATTATTTGTTTAAGGGACGCTGCCTGTCTTAGGCGGTCAGTGCGCATTCCTCAGTCTTACCCGTCATAGAGACTCATTGCATCATGTGTTTTTATTTTTAATTTCCTTTTATTTTCTCTCTTGATTTCTATTCTATACGTACATTTTCCTGTCCCTCTTTTGTCTTTATAGTTATAATTATCTTTTTCCTGACTGTAGTCTGTTTTCATGTCTTTTTTCTCTTTATTATTTTCTATTTTCATTGTTGGTTGCTCAATTGTTTATTTTCTTTTGTTTTCTGAGTGTGTGTATGTGTGTGTGAAGTTTTCTCTTTCCCATTCAACAGAAAACAGCAGCCATGCCCATACAGCCCAAACACAACTGTACCCTCTCTGCAGTTTCACCCATAATACCAGCTCTTGTACCACCTGATCAATAATAGAAGCCAACACCAGCCAACCCCATCCTAAGCTGAGATGCACAAATGGCGAACCAGAATGGTGTATATGGCTCCATTCTCTAACTACACCCATAGAAACCAGTTGTTGAGAGACTAAGAAAACACCAATATACAATCATCAATTGAATACAAATACAAGAACCACCACAATGCCCCGGGGACAACAGATAATTTTAGCTTACACGAAGAAAAAAGAACGGGTCAAGCAAATGACTAAGACACAGAGCTAGAAAACTTTTCTGAGAATGAAAACGTAATGAACTAACTGGAAAACAATTCAAATGAATAATATTTAGGCACCTTCAAAGGACTGGTAGAAAGAAAGAAAGAGGAAAGCAAAAAGAACACATAAAATTTTTTAGAAGAATTCAGGTATACATAAAGAGAACAAGAACAAACAGAGAAAAACAAATATAAATTTTGAAACAGTACAAAACCTGCCGTTAGTAATCCAGAAGATCAATAGTAAGATTTCAGAAATGGACAATACATTGAATGAGCACAGCAACAGATTCAAAGCACTAGAAGCCTGAAATAATGAGTTTGAAGTTAAATTTCTCAATACTAGTATGTTAGAAAAACACTCAGAAAAAAATCCACAGAAAGCCTGACAGTTATGTGGGACACCATGAAATAGAACAACTTACGGGTGATCTGAGTTCCAGAACAGGAAGAGACAGTAAAAAGCACAGAGAAAATTGTCAAAGGATTGTTGGAAGAAAACTTCCCTAATATCATGAAAGATAAGAAGCTAAGTACACAAGAAGATAAATGAACCCCAAACAGTAGATAGGTTTATAGAGGGGGACAACGAAACTAGCATGAAATGGTCAATCATTCAAAATCAAAGGGCAGCATTTTCCCAAGGACAAAGTTGAGAAGGGATAAAATGGGTGGGATGCAAACAGGAATCACAGAGATGAAGCAGGATAACCTTAGTTGCATGTGGGGATTATAACCAAGGAGATGGAACAAGATGAAACAAAGTATATGATTTGTTGAATGTAAAGCTGATGACCTGGTCTAAAGTCACAATAAAAAATAAAAATAAATAAATAAAATCAGTCTAAACAGTGATAGTAAGCATCTATTAAGCACTTCCTACCACCCATCTGTTGTACTGTGATGGGCAAAATATGGAATGATGCAGAAGAAATCAAAAAAGAGATGGAAGGGATACACAGAGTCACTGTATCAAAAAGAAATGGCCAATATTCGACCATTTTAACAGGTAGCATGATCAAGAGTCAACGGTACTGAAGGAAGAATTCCAAAGTGCACTGAAGGTATTGAAAAATAAACAAGGTTCTAGGAACTGATGGAATACAAAATGAGATACTTCAATAAACTGATGTGCTCATTCATGTCTGCCAAGAAATTTGGAAAGACAGCTACCTGGCCAACCAATTGGAAAAGATCCATATTTGTGTCCATTCCAAAGAGAGGTGATGCAATGGAATGTGAAAATCACTGAACAATATCATCTGCAAGTAAAATTTTTCTGAAGGTAATTCAAAAACTGCTGCAAAAGTACATCAACAGGAAACTGCGAGAAACTCAAGCTGGATTCAGAAGTGGACATGGAACTAGGGATATCATTGCTGAGGTCAGATGGATGTTGGCTGAAAGCAGAGAATACCAAAAAGATGTTTGCTGTTGTTGTTAAGTGCTGTTGAGTTGGTTCTGACCCATAGCGACCCTGTACAGGGTTTCCGAGAGTGTAAATCTTTACAGGAGTAGAAAGCCTCATCTTTCTCCCGCGGAGCGGCTGGTAGTTTTGAACCACTGACCTTAAGGTTCGTAGCCCAGTTTGTAACCACTATGCTACAATGACTCTGCAAAGGCTCCCCCACCCTGAGGAGGGGCTGCTTTTATGGAGGTGACATGACAGAGGGCATGGTCCATAAAAAACCAGGAACAATATACATTTATATATTTTTTTAATATACAGAGATGTGATTGGGAGCCGGGAGCAGGGGCGGCCACTGGTCCAAAAGACCAGGAGAGCCCAGTGGCTCCACCCCATCCACTTACGGGATGAAGGAGGTGAAGTGCACGGGCCAAGCAGGCACTGAGACAGGGCAAGAGGGGGGCGGGATGGGGAAGTGCAAGACTGATAGCATGGTACATTTACTGGGGCAGGGGAAGTCAAAACAGATGGGATGGGATTGTATGTTCTTAAAAAATGAACAAAACCCAGGCATGGAGCAGGAGGAAAGGGCAAAATGAGAGATGATAGATTCTGAAAGGGGAGAGGACCTGGAAGGGGTCTCACCTCCCTTGGTCCAAGCCCCAATTTGGGGTCAAAGTGGGGAAACGGAATGGATTTCACTTAGAAAGCAGGCTGCCAACAGGGTAGCCCTGGTCTCCAAAAAGATTAATAAAATTTTGCCCTCCAGTCAAACACTGGAAAATGGGTAGGCTGGACGTGGTATGACGCTGGACAAGGCAGGGCCTGACTCTCTGGTGAGAAATGTTCCCCTTGCCTAAGTAGGGCCTCTGCAGCCAGGCCCCTAAGCTGATCCACTCTCCTCCCTGGCATTTACAGTTCTGGCCAGGGAACCCCGGCCCCAGAGAGGTCACAAAAGAGTTTCAAGAAGTGGTTATGGCTATTTGGCATCTGGGGGAGTGGAGATACAAGGAGAAACAGGGCTGAAGCCCCGGAAAGAGGGGAGCTGGGGACCAGGTGTCCCAGACTCCCTCTTCCCTACCTTTTCTCTTCCCCAAAAGGGTAAGTGAAACTGGTAGACCCTACTCCTCCTGGAAAAGGAACAGAGACAGGTGGGGGTGTCGAGGCAAACCCCCCAAGCAGAAGGGTCAGAATATGCAAAGGCTTTTGATGGTGTGGATCATGACAAGCTATGGATAACAATGCAAAGAATAGGTATTCCAGAACACTTGATTGTGCTCAAGAGGAACCTGTACATAGACCGAGTCAGTTGTTACAACAGAACAAGGGGATACTAAATGGTTTAGAATCAGGAGTAGTGTGCACCAGGGCTATATTCTTTCACCATACTTATTCAACCTGTATGCTGAGCAAATAATCTGAGAAGCTGGATTATATGAAGAAGTACATGGCATCAGGATTGGAGGAAGACTCATTAACAACCTGTGATATGCAAATGATACAACCTTGCTTGCTATACATGTAAAGGAAACAAAAAATCCTCACAACTGGGCGAAAAGATTGAAATTCTCGAAGACTTCCATTTGCTTGGATTCACAATCAATGCTCATGGAGGTAAAAGTCAAGAAATCGAACAACTTATTGTCCTAAGAAAATCTGCTGCACAAGACCTTCTAAACCCATTCAAGAGCTAAACTATCAGCTTGAGGACTAAGGTTTGCCTGACCCAAGCCATGGCATATTCAATTGTGTCATCTGCATGTGAAAGTTGGACAATGAACAAGAAAGACCACAGAACTGCTGCACTTGGTTATGGTGTTGTAGGAGAATACTGAAAGTACCATGGGCTACCAGAAGTACAAACCGTCTATGTTGGAAGAAGTACAACTAGAATGCTTCTTGGAGGCAAGGATGGTGAGACCAGTCCCCAGGGAAAGATATTATGCTTGGTAAAATGGAGGATCAGCAAAAAGGAGAAAGACTCGCACCGAGATGGACTGACACCATTGCAGCAGCAATGGGCTCAGTGTAACCACAACTGTGAGGATGGCTCAGGACTGGGCAGTGTTTTCTTCTGTTGTGCATAGTGTTGCAATGAGTCTGAACTGATTTGACAACACCTAACAACACATTCTCAAAATGTCACAATTTTGGGCTAAATTAACATTCAATTCTCACATTATCACCACCATGCAAATAGCACTTACACCCAAACTACATTGCTTCAGTCAGAATGTGCACATCAGGTGGTCTCTCATTTCTATTATGTTTCCCTCCTGGGGCCTTATGCTTCTTTTCCCCAATCTAAGCTGTTGTTTCTCTAACACAGTAGTTCTTACTTGGGAGTGGCACCTCCCTCTCAATGGGTGTTTGAAAATGACTAGATGGGGATGTTTTTGGTTACTACAATGCCTCCAAGCCACTATCAGTATTTAGTGGGAAAGGAATTTGGGATGCTAAATATCCTGCAACGTGTGGGGGAATCCTTACTATGAGGAACTGTCCCACTCAAAACACCAACAGCATTCTCACTAAGGAACACTGCAGGCCAGCCAGCCCCTTCCAACTCTAGGACTCAGGCCCATTTATTTCCTCTCTTTCACTCTTTAACCTGCTCAAGGCTGTCACTACCTCAGGGAAGCCTTCCTGAAAGACTTCCCAGAGTAAGTGAAGTCTCTCTCCTATGAAAACCTTTCATAGCACTTTATGCTTCTCCTCTGTAGAAGTTTCATGACTGTATGAATTATCAAATGCCTATCTTCCAAAATAGGTTACAAGCGCCATCAGGGAAGGCTATATCTTGTTCAGTGCTATATTCATCCCCTCAGAATAACCAAACCTCTCAGTCAATTCTGACTCAGGTAGACTCTATAGGGCAGAGCAGAACTACCCTATAGGGTTTGAAGGCTTTAATTTTTACAAAGCAGACTGTTACATTGTTCTCCTGCAGAACACTGGTAGGTTCGAACCCTTGACTTTTAGTTAGCAGTTGAGTCCTTAACCACAGCAGCACTAGTGACTATGCTATATCCCCAGAGCATGCAGGACCTCAACCAACCCTTGTGAAATTAATAAAATTTGATGTATGACCTATATACTCATACATCAATATGCATACAAAAGAGGACTTCAAAAAATTAAAAGATCATGGGATTTTTCCCATGAACTTTTCAAAGCCCCCTTGTACACTTTGGCCAATTACTTTGTCACTTTCTTCAGGTTAACAATAGATCAACAAAATGTCCACATTTATAACAATTTTTTTCCATTTGGTTTCTTGCTTCCTTTGCATAATGCAGCCTGATGTCCTGATATCTTGGGGTCCCAAACATGAATTCCCACCTGAAACTGCCCTCTTTGCAGTTACTCATATGCTAATTTGGCTCTAAAAAAAGCAAACTCTTCCTTTCCTGACAAATAGGTACTCAATTAAGGCTTCTTTTGTTGTCTCTCACCCAATCTGTTCTTACTCTGTTTCTCGGTTTCCTCATAAGGTTAGCCCTTTTCCTTTGCTTTTCTTCTTACAAAGTTCCTATTCTTCTTTACTCTTATATTCCTTAACTTTTTCTAATAATAACTCCTAACTTATATCCTCCTTTATATCTTCTGTAGAATCCACAAGTAGGTTACTCAATATCCAATCCTAAATTATCATCCCCCTCCCTCCTTCAGAAAAATTATATCTACTTAGTGAAGTGTTTGCAATAAACATAGTTCTTCAGAGACAATAATTTATCTAGACTCATATGGACCCCTGTGACAGAAGAGAATGGTCATGGGGATTTTTAAGCTGTAATCTTGATGGGAACAGACTGCCAGGTCTTTCTTCTGAGTAAGCTTGAACTGCTAGCCTTTCTACTACCACAATCTGAGGTCAAATTATATTTAAGCTATTCTGACCAACAAGAGGTTCTCACTTTTACAAGCTTGTGGATGCAACTTTTAAAAAGTGCAGTTTTATCTTGAGCCTTTTCATAATGGTAGTAAATTTTACACTAAGAGTTTAGACTGTACTATTGTGCTTTAGGTATCTTTATGTGTATGTGTATTTACTTGGTATTATGACAGCTTTCAGAGTCCTGGTGTGGCACTGTGGGTTAATGCGCTAGACTGCAAACTCGGTTTGAACCACAAGGTTGGTGGTTCAAGCTCAGCTGCTCCTTGGAAACCTTATACAGAGTTGTTATGGTTTGGAACCGTCAATGGCAATGAATAAAAACAAGAAGGACAGCTTTCAGAAGAGCCTCAGGGGAAACAGTGAAGAAAAGAAATTAAAATCATTGCTTCACAGTCCACTGTTAAGTCTGTAAGATAATAATGACCCAGAACAACCAGGAAATTACCAAATAAAAAGCTACCTACTTTGCGCATTATAATTTGAGTTTTTGGATACTCTTCTTTGGGCTTCTGGGTCTCCTTCCGCCATATTCACCAGCCACATCATTGTTGCTGTTGAGAGAGACAAAAGTCCAGGTAAGCACTAGAAACATAAAAGGAAAACCCCTAAACAGATAGTGGGTCATCTCTACATAAACCACCAATCTTCCCAATGATCCCTTACAAATCCTTAACGACAAGAAATGTTAAAAACCCAAAACAGTTTTCTTTGATGATGGAAAGTATGAAAAGAACACTGAAATGGAATTTTACTGTAATATTCCAAATTCAGCTGCTACAGCACAACTATGCATTATCTTATGTTATCTCTGAAAAAAAAAAACCAGAAAGAAAGAAAACTGTTCAGGGCAGCAAGATTCCATTGAGACAATAGCTGGACTAGTTGAATCTCCTAAAATAGTATGAATTCACTTATGAAAATTACTTATTAGAATTACATTTGAGGACAGAGTCCAGGTTCACAATAGCCTTAGCTAATGATTATAATTCTAAAGATACAGAGTACATTTTATTCCTATTTGGGCTCACTTCTGGGATTTTAAATAATGTTAAATTCTGTTATATAAGAGGAGTAGGGGAGAAAAAAAAGGTTAAGAGCAATAAACACAAAGACACTAGATGGCGAGCTTACCTGTTCTATGTCCCTTCCACAATAATACAAAAATATATGTACAACCTGTCTGTATTTGAAAGTATACAGATTATATATACACTCATCTGTCTGTCACATTTTACTTATCAATGCAAATACTTTCAAACTATTGTTGTTGTTAGGTGCCACTGAGTCACCACCAACTAATAGCGACCTTACGCACAGCAGAACGAAACAACACCCGATCCTGGGTCAACCTCACTACTGTTGCCACGCTTGAGTCCATCGATGCTGCCATTTGGCCAATCCATCTCATTGAGGGATCTTCCTCTTTTTCTCTGACCCTCCACCTTACTAAATATGATATCCTTCTCTAATGACTGGTCTCTCCTGACAATATGTCCGAAGTATAAGAGACAAAGTTTGGCCATCTTGGCCTCCAAGGAACACTCTGGCTGCACGTCTTCCAAAATGGATCTATTGGTTCTTTTGGCAGCCCATGGCACTTTCAATATTCTCCTCCAAAACCATAACTCAAAAGCATCAATTCTTCTATGGTCTTCCTTATTTACTGTTCAGCTTTCGCATGCCTATGAGATTACTGAAAACACCATGGCTTGGATCAGGCGCACCTTAGTCCTCAAACTGACATCTTTGCTCTCCAACACTTTAAAAAGGTCTTGTGCACCAGATTTGCCTAATGCAATACGTCGTTTGATTTCTTAACTGCTGCTTCTGTGAGTGTTGATAGTTGATCCAAGAAGAATGAAGTCCTTGACAACTTCAATCTTTTCTCCGCGGATAAGAATGTTGTTTATAGGTCTAATTGTGAGGATTTTTGTTTTCTTTACTTTTCCTTAAATTACATATGTATTTATCCTTTGACCCAGCAATTCCACTTTCAGTAATTTATCCCATAGACACACCAACAGTAACACAAAACTACCTGGACACATGGACCATGCAAAGTTATAATGTTGTGAGGTTGGTTATGACTTCTAGTGACCCTACATACAACAGAACAAAACGCTGCCCCGTCTGTACCACCCTCACAATTGTTTCTATGCTTGTGGAGCTATTGTTGTTAAGTGCCATAGAGCCGGTTCCAACTCACAGCGACTCAGTATAGAACCACCAATGACCTTGTGGTTCACGCTGACCTTGAGGTCCTGTGCTTATCCCACAGCACCACACCAGGAGCTCTGTGGGGCTATAGCAGGAACCAAATGTCAGTAGTTGCCTTGACAACCCAGTGTATAAAAATTATTCAAATAAAATCTCTAGGTCCAGGGGCTAGATGGTAGATTCTAAAATATGACACTCTAAGAGGTTAGTTGTTAACAAGAACTGGACTGGACTGGAGCTGGTGTCCGTTGATAAGAATGTTGTTTATTGGTCCACTGGTGATGATTTTTGTTTTCTTTACATTGAGATGCAATCCATACCAAAGGCTGTGCTCTTTGATCTTCATCAGTAAATGTTTTGACTCCTCTTCGCTTTCAGCAAGCAAGGCTGTATCATCTGCATATCACAGGTTGTTAATGAGTCTTCCTCCAATCCTGATGCCATGTTTTTCTTCATAGAACCCAGCTTCTCGGATCAGTTGCTCAGCATACAGGTTGAGTAAGTATGGTGAAAGGATACAACCTTGTCGCACACCTTTCTTAATTTGAAACCATTTAGTGTTCCCATATTCTGTTCAAACAACTGTCCATGTACAGATTCCTCATGAGCACAATCAAGTGTTCTGGAATACTCATACTTCGCAATGTTGTCCATAGCTTGTAATGATCCATATAATCAAAACCTTTGCGTAGTCAATAAAGCACAGCCAAAACATCTTTCTGGTATTCTCTGCTTTCAGCCAAGATCCATCGGACATCAGCAATGATAGCCCTTGTTCCATGCCCTCTTCTGAATCTGGCTTGAACCTCTGTAAGTTCTCTGTCAATGTATGCTTGCAGCCATTTCTGTGTAGCTCAAAATACCAACTGAGAGGGAAGGAGTCTTCACATCAAGTATCAATCCTATCCCCTCTGTATATAGGATTGATAAGGACAGGCAACTTAGACATTGGTTACCTAAAATGTGGGGCTATAAAGGCATGAAGTGACTGGCTTACAAGTTTTCAAGACGGAGTTTAGTTTTAGAGTGTGTGGGAAAAGGTAGAGACCCCACTGAATAGTTTTCATCTTGTCTAGATGGGTTTGGTAAAAGGAGATGGGGTTAAGATTTTTATGATTCAATTGTGAATAACTGTTGTCATGACTAACTGCAACTGTTACAACTGTAAAGGCAGAAGTTTTGAAACAAAAAGGGGGAGTAGTTAATCTTACAGTCCAGGAACAGAGGGCCCTAGGGCCATCAAGGGAGAATAATATAGCATGAGCAGAATGTGAGACCCTATCCAGAGAAGCAGTGACACCAGAGATGAAGACAGAGATCATGACATGAGGAGAGAGAGAGCAGCTGAGGACTCTAGACTCACGGAAAGAGAAAGGCTTTGTGTTAGAGGCCAGGCGGCAGGCTTGCAGAATGTACCCTTTGGATGTTTAAATGATTATATATTGTTGGGTGTTTTTGTGTACATTCCCAACCCCCTCAAGGAAAAAATACAAGAGGAATAGAAGCAAATACTGTTGTTCTCTCATGTAAACTATCACTCAATTCACACACACACAAAAAGGTTCACCCATTCCTAGGTCATACTGATTCAATAAACAAAATGGAAAGGCAGTAATAAACAAATGATAATAAACCAATCCATGCACAGTTTGCTTTTTTAATTCAAAGGTATTTATGGTTAGATGTGGGCAGATTTTTTTGGAAAGCAAATTAGGCCTGTACTTTTTGAAAATCCGACCTGTGAACCAGTACTGTTCAGTGTATGCTGTGAGACAGGAGGGCAAGCTGGGGATGGGACATACTTGCATCCATCTAGAGCTGTTCCTCTTTAAGTGGTTAATATTTCATATGAAGAAAGCATTCTAGGGAGAAATCAGTTTAAAAACCACTTATGTAAGTGTACTTCTATTTAGTCCTGGTGTGGTGCTGTGGGTTAATGCACCAGACTGCAAAGCCATTTGAACTGCAAGGTCGGCGGTTCAAGCTCACCAGCTGCTCCTTGGAAAATCTATACAGGGTCACTATGGGTAGGAATTGACTTGATGACACTTGACAGCAACAACAACATATTTAGTCAATAGGACTTCTGAACAGAAAATATTCAAGATTTAAAAAAAAAAACACAAAAAAAACCACACAGAACTACATTCTGCATGCCCCCAAGTAAGTCTGATAATAGCTCTGCAAGGTAAAAATGATATTAAAATGACGATTACAGAATTGAGTGAGTAGCATAGAAGTTCACTCTTCTCTTTGAGTAACTGTCATGGGTATTGCAGGGAGTGAAATGTGGCATCTTGCTTGTTATTTGTGGATATCAAAATGTGACTTTGTCAGTGCTTTTCCTCATGTATCATGTTCAATCCTCAGTGTAACAAGTAATATACTACTAAGACGCTCAGAGAGATGACAGGGCTGATTTTATTTCGTGTGGTGTAACAGGGAAGATGGAATGTTTGGAAGCATGGGATGTGCCCCATATAATCATATACTCTTGGATATTTATTATTTAACTCCATTATCTAAGTTTATAATAGTATATAGCCATTTGAACTGCAAGGTCGGCAGTTCAAGCTCACCAGCAGCTCCTCGGAAACCCTATACAGGGTCACTAGGGGTTGGAATTGACTTGACGGCACTTAACAACAACAACACAAAATAGTGCATTGTGCAATATTATGTCTTAATTTTCTCCTGGCTCTAAATGTCCTTGATTTCTAGATACACCAAAATAATGTTATCAGTTATGGGGTTTTGATTATTATGTAATAAAAATTCACCATATCCAAAAAAAAAAAAAAAAAGAGAGAGAGAGAGAGAGAAAATGGAATTTTTCCAAGAACTTTTTGAAGCCCTACTGTATAATTATTTCCATATTCCTAATACTCTTTAGTTTCTTGAATAACTTATAAAAGAAATACACAACCAAAAGAGGCTGAAATTATTTAATAGCCTCTCTTAATTCAGCATTGCTTTTAATTTTTGAGGTCAAACAAGTTCCATTATATGATAACCCAACTAACATGATCAAAGTCAATATAAGCCAGGCAAACAATATACAATTTAAATAAATGAAAATACAAATCCAAAGAACAGAAAGAAAAAAGTAGATAAAACCTTCAAAGTTGGTAGTTTAGCCCCACCAGTCACTCTTTGGAAATCCTATACACGAGTTGGAACAGATTTAATTAGCGTAGTGGTTACGAATTGGGCTGCGAACCTTAAGGTCAGCGGTTCGAAACTACCAGCCGCTCCGCGGGAGAAAGATGAGGCTTTCTACTCCCGTAAAGATTTACACCCTCGGAAACCCTGTACAGGGTCGCTATGGGTCGGAACCGACTCGATGGCACTTAACAACAACAACAATAACAACAACAAAGTGTGTGAATTTCTATAGCTTTCTTCTTTAATATGTTCAAGAGAAAAGATGATAGTTTCAGAACTAAGGTGCGTTTGACTCAAGCCACAGAATTTTCAAATCTCATTTCATGTGAAAGTTGGACAATGAATAAGGAAGACTGAAAAAGAGTAGATGCATTTGAGTTATGGTGTTGGAGAAAAATAATGAAAAGTACTATGGACTGCCAGAAGAACAAAGAAATTTGTTTTGGAAGAAGTACAGCAGGAATGCTCCTTAAAAGCCTGTATGGAGAAACTTTGTCTCCAGTATTTTGATTATGTTATCAGGAGAGACCAGTTCCTGGGAAAGGACATCATGCATGGAAAAGTGGTGGGTCAAAGAAAACCCCCAATGAGATGAACTGACATAGTAGCAGCAACAATGGGTTCAAACGTAACAATCATGAGGATGACGCTGAACCAGGCAGTTCTTCGTTCTGTTGTGCTTAGGCTTGCTAAGCAGAAATGACTCAGGAGCACCTAACAACCGGATAGCTTTCCTGGCATTAAAGCAACAGGTATCCATTTGATTTTCTTTCTTTATGTAAGTATGGAAAAACAAACATAAAAATCCTTTGGTGTTAAACTGGAACATTGTCACAGAAATCAGGAACTTTCTGTAAAGAGACAGTGTGGAAAACATTTTTGGCTTTATGGGTCACATCTGGTCTCTGTCCCATCATCTTTTTTAAGTAACTCTTCAAAAATGTAAAAACCATTCTTAGCTCATAGACAAAAAATAGGCCATGGTCTAGATTTGGCTACAGGCGATAGATAATTTGGTGACTCCTGATGTCCAAAATCACGAATAGAACATAATTTGTTGAATGGATTAGTATTACTAATATTTTTAACTACTACTTTCCCTTAACACCTAACCCTAAATAGCTGAGATCAACGGAAAAATATGCAGATTTAGAAACTAACATGTTTTAACACTTCCCGCAACAGATATAAAATCAAACAAAAGCTTAATATAAAGCAATCTACCTGAATTGCTAACTTGATATTTAAATACTCAGCTAGTAAAGGGAAGGACCCTTCCTAATGACTACTGGGGGGAATAATTTAGTCTAAAGAGTTGTTGTTGTTGTGAAATGTTGTCGAGTCAGTTCTGACCAATAGCAACCCTGTATAGGGTTTTCGAAGAGCAGCTAGTGAGCTTGACCCGACAACCTTGCAGTTCAAATGGCTTTGCAGTCTAGCGCATTAACCCACAGCACCACACCAGGACTCCTGAAGAGTAGGTGATCATTCTTCCTACCAGAAAAAAACAGAAAATTTTCACTCTTTTCCTGAATATGTTGTTGTTGTTGTTATTAGTTGATACCAACCCATAGCGACCTTATGCACAGCAGAACGAAACACTGCCCGATCCTGGGCCAACCTCACCACTGTTGCCACGCTTGAGTCCATTCATGCTGCCACTTGGCCAATTCATCTTGTTGGGGGTCCTCCTCTTTTTCTCTGACCCTCCACCTTACCAAACATGATATCCTTCTCCAGTGACTGGTCTCTCCT
>NW_006408597.1:4458146-4461312 GCF_000296735.1 Chrysochloris asiatica
TCCATACTGAAGGCTGTGCTCTTTGATCTTCATCAGTAAATGTTTTAAGTCCTCTTCACTTTCAGCAAGCAAGGTTGTATCATCTGCATATCACAGGTTATTAATGAGTCTTCCTCCAATCCTGATGCAACATTTTTCTTCATAGAACCCAGCTTCTCGGATTATTATTAGCTCAGCATACAGGTTGAATCAGTGTATAGAATATACACTGAATATATGACAAGAATATAACCTTTGCCACACACCTTTTTTAATTTTAAACCATTCAGTGTTCCCATGTTCTGTTCGAACAACTGCTTCTTGGTCAAGGTACAGATTCCTCATGAGCATAATTAAGTGTTCCGAAATACTCATACTTCGCCATGTTGTCCATAGCTTGTCATGATCCAAACAATCAAAAGCCTTTGCATAGTCAATAAAGCACAGGAAAACATCTTTCTGATATTCTCTGCTTTCAGCCAAGATCCATCATCCATCAGCAATGATACCCCTTGTTCCACGGCCTCTTCTGAATCCGGATTGAACCTCTGGAAGTTCTCTGTGTATGATTGTAGCCATTTCTGTATTACTTTTAGCAAAACTTTACTCGAATGGGATATCAAAGAGCTTGTCCGATGATTTCCGCATTCCGTTGGGTCACCATTCTTTGGAATGGGCACAAATATGGATCTCTTCTAATCAGTCAGCCAGAGAGTTGTCTTCCAAATTTCTTTGCCACCTCACTTTCTTGAAAGATTTCAATTTTTATTCCATCAATTCCTGGTGCCTTGTTCTTTGCCAATTCCTTCAATGTACCTTGGACTTCCTCCTTCAGTATTATTGGCTCTTGATCATACGCTACCTCTTGAAACGGTTGAACATTAACCATTTCCTTTTGGTACAGTGACTCTGTATATTCCTCTCATCTTCTCTAGATGCTTTCTGCATTATTCAATAATTTACCCACAGAATCCTTCAATAATGAAAGTCGAGGCTTGAATTTTTTCTTCAGTTCCCCCAGCTTGAGAAATGCTGAGCGTGTTCTTTCTTTCTGGTTTTCTGATTCCAGATCTTTGCACATTTTGTGGTAATATTTAGCTTTATCTTCTCATGCTGATCTTTGAAATCTTTTTGCTTTCTTCATGTATGAGGTTCTTAATGTCATCCCACAACTCTTCTGATGTTTGGTCTTTATCTGTCCTTCAGATAATCTTTAAATTCAGGTGGGATATGTTCAAGGTCATATTTTGGCTCTCGTAGACTTGTTTTCATTTTCTTCAGCTTCAGTTTGAATTTGCATATGAGTAATTGATGGTCCGTTCCACAGTCTGCCCCTGGCCTTGTTTTTGCTGATGATATGGAGCTTTTCTATCGTCTCTTTCCGCAGATGTAGTCAATTTGATTTCTATGTATTCCACCTGGTGAGTTCCATGTGTATAGTCATCCCTTATGCTGTCTAAAGAAGGTATTTGAAATTAACAAATCATTTGTTTTGTAGAATTCTATCATGTGTTCTCCAGCATCATTTCTATCACCAAGGCTGTATTTTGCAACTAATAATCCTTCCTCTTTGCTCCCAACCTTTGCATTCCAATCACCAGTAATGATCAATATATCTTGATTGCATGTTTGATAAATTTCAGATTGAAGAAGTTGGTAGAATTCTTTTATTTCCTCCTCACTGGCTTTGGTGGTTGGTGAGTAAATTTGAATAATAGTGGTATTAACTGGGCTTCCCTGTAGGCGCATGGATATTATCCTATCACAGACAGCGTTGTATCTCATGACTGATCTGGATATGTTCTTTTTGACAAATGAATGCAACACCATTCCTCTTTGTCATTCCCAGCATAGTAAACCATGTGTTGAGCTCACCAATGCCTAAGATATCGATGTGTACACATTCCATTTCATTTTTGACAACTTCCAATTTTCCAGATTCATAGTTCATACATTCCAAGTTCCGATTTTCAATGGATGTTTACAGCTGATTCTCTTCATTTTGAGTTGTGCTTCATCAGCAAAAGAAGGTCCCACAGGCTTTACTCCATTCGCGTCATCAAGATCAACTGTACTGAGGAGGCAGCTCTTCCCGAGTCACATTTTGAGTGCCTTCCAACCTGAGGGGCTCATTTTCTGGCATTATATCTGACAGTGCTTCTCTTCTCTGCTATTCATAAGGTTTTCAGTGACTAAATATTCAGAAGTAGTTCGTCACTCTTTCTTCCTAGTCTGTTCTCGTCTGGAAGCTCATCTGAAACTGGTCCACCATGGGTGACCCTGCTGGTATTTAAATATCAGTGGCATAGCTTTCAGAATCACAGCAACTCACAAGTCACCACAGTATGATACACTGACAGACGAGTGGTGGCTGTATGGTTTTAAGACCTTTTATAAACATTCATCCTGAAGATAATACCCGTAACTGGGAGAAAGTTCATAAATGCATAAAAGAAGTATATTTTTAATTATCAAATATCCAAGAAAGTTTACTTAAACTTTTCATATTTGTGTTTATAATCACTCCAAGCCATTCTTCATAATGAGGCTACTTTTGGAATTGACTCTTCTACCTGTGCTTGTTGAAATTCCACCCTTTCTTAAAAGTTTCAGTCCAAATGCTGCCTATCCATGAAACCTCCCCACACTTCCCACACCAGATGTGATGCCCCCTTCTCTTGAACTCTCTGCACTTTGTGCCTTCTATGCTGCTGCTAACAACTTGGCCTTGGATGTTTCTTATTTATGTACTTATCTGATCTCACTTCTAAATTGTAAGAAACTGAGCTCTGAGGGAGGGCAAGGTGTCCCAATTGTGTACTTTGTCCTCCACAGAGCTCTAGAAGCAGATTAGACTGATGCTTAATAAATATTTACTGAATGATTAGGAAGAATATGACTCTGAAGCAAAACAATATGGCAAACACAAGTTTTTCAGTAATTTGGGGTAAGATCCACATGCTATATATTTATATTATATGCAAAATAAAAACCACATACACGGAGAACAAACAAGATGGCGGATCAGGTGGACGTATAGCAGGAGAGCTCCGCCAACAACAACACAGAATACCCGACTAAGCAGGCTCAGGTATCAGAGCCAGAACTCTGAACCACATATAAAGGAATACTTAGAAGGTTGGAAGGCTCACAGCTGGGGGAATTGTGGCAGAAGCAAGAAATCCAT
>NW_006408597.1:4464248-4476059 GCF_000296735.1 Chrysochloris asiatica
TGCCCTGTAAACTTTCACTCAATCCACAATAAAAACCTTAAATTAAAAAACAAAACAAAACAAAAAAAACCACATACACACAAATAAATGCTCAACAACTCTTGACTAATAAGATTTTAAATGAAGATACTGGGTCCCCAAAAACTAAATATTTCTTATCTTTTCACCAATATTAAAAACTCTGTTGACTCAATGTCAGGTAAAAGATAATACTCTGCAGGAAACAAGAGCTGCATTACCCCTTACACACATTTCAGATAACGATCATAATTACATGTGTTTGAGTTCTTAGAAACTCTAAGGTGATAATCAATTCAACATCACTCAGAAATACTTACAGGAGTAAATAAGAGCTGGAAAGAGAGTTTCATTTCTCTCCTGAGCTGTTTCAACCAGCATACGAAGTGGGCCTTTTGGACACAAAACAGCCACTAAATCTAGAAGAGAAAATAGAAATGACATCTGGTAAAATGTACTGGCTAAACATGTAAACAGGTGTGTTAGGGTCTAGGAAGGAATTCATCAAGGAAAAGGCTTGATTGGTGACTTTGTTGTTGTTGTTGTTGACATAAATAGAAGTTGAATGAATATGAAATAAATGGCAAGTAAGCTTGTAGAGGGGAAAACTCTAAAAATATGCTGACTCACCCAATAATATACAAGATATATGCACATTTCATTTGTTATTTGTTTAGTCTATAGTGTATTAGCTCTGAGTTCTAGAAGGAAGTCTCACCAGTTTGAAGGTGAGACAGAAAGAATGGTAATACAGAATTACTCTAGGGCGTGGTCAATCTACAAGCAGCAGAAAGGGCAACAAGTCCATTTCCAAATTAATTATACTTACGAGCTACCAACAGGAACTGTACTCTTAGGGGGAGCTTAACAGAACTGACTTGTCAGAACTTTAAAAAAAACAGAAGAGTTAGGCCCTTTTCCTTTTTAAAAATGGTGAATGTAATACAGCTTCTGCTACAATTAAAAAAAAACTGGTGTATGTATACATTTCAGGACTATGTAAGCAGTAGATTTAAATGAAACAAGGTAATTAATATCTTTTTGCATGAGAAATTTTAGTATTTCTTTAGTTTCACTTGAAAAACTGAAGCACTTTACAAATAACTCAGGTTTCAGAGAACAAGTAGTGCTGAAAATGGCAAATAATGCCATGCTTACTTTACACAAACAGTAACTCCGAGTGGAAGCAACATACTTATCTTATTCTTACTCCTGTTTTACCACCATCTCCTTCCACTCAAAGTTTTTCTAACATTTCATGAAAATTCCAAATATAAAATAATGAAAATACCTTCTAATATTTCGAAAATATTAAATGGTTGGTAAATGTGTGATGACCTGATGCCCTGTGTTGACATTACTGTTTTGCAGACACAGATGCAGTTAATTTTAAGACCTCGTACTTGCCAGTGGTCATGCTTCCTTGAATGGTATAATAATTGTTAAAAGCACACCTTCACTTACAAACATCAATATTTGCTCTCTCTCTGTTTTTAGTTTGACTTGTTTTGAATCAGAAAAGGGAAATTTGCTTTGCTGTGCAATATGGAGATTTTTTCAATGTATTATATAACCATTTTGGTTTTATGTCATAATCTCTGTAGAACTGCTAATTCATTAAAAAATATATTTTGCTGTGTTTTAGGCAAAAGTTTAAAGGTTCCTGCTTAACAGTTTTTATACAAATTGTTCTATGCCATTAGCTACAGTGTCCCTAATGTGCCCACGTTGTCATGATTTCCATTTGGTTGTTGTTTCCATGGATCTAGTTTCCGTTTTTCTACTTGCCTTCTCATCTTTGCTCCTGGGTAAATGTTGACCATTTGGTCTCATGTAGCTGATTATTTTAGACTCCTGGTGTGGCGTTATACGATAAGCAATGGACTACTAATTGCAAGATTTAACCCACCAACCACTCCTCAGAAACCCTATAGAGAGTCATTATGAGTCACAATGACTCGATGATGTCAGTTGACTATTTAAGGGAACAGATTCCTCACGGAAATCCTGGTGTGGCGCTGAAGGATAATGCACTGAACTGAAAAGCTGGTAGTTCAAACCCACCAACCGCTCTTTGGAAACCCTAACCAGAGTTACTACTGAGTCAGAACCAACTTGACTGTAAGTAGAAACATTCCACATGGGTCATATTGTTTATTCAGTAAGCCAATCTATTATTTTTTGTTATTGATTACAGTGAGAGAAGTTACGGAGGCTAAAAGGTGACCTCCAGAAATAGTTTCAGTTCCAACTTCAAAGGGTTTCTTAGGATCATAATCTTTGGGGCTCCTCTAGGCCAGTAAGTCTGGCGGTTTTCAAGAATTTGAGTTTTGTTCTACATGTTTTTCTCATTCTAACACAGGTCTGCTATTGTGTCTCTGGTCTTAGTAGTGATGGCTGGACACCATCTAGTTCTTCATGGTTAGTGTGGGCTATGAGTCCATAGACTAGTATCTTAATGTCTTTTGTTTACATCATTCACTTTTGCTTTAGACAAGTAGAGATCAACAGCTGTATCTTAGATGTTTACTCAAAACTATTTTTAGAACAATTCAAATTAATTTTATTTTGAAATTTTTAGAAACTTTGTGCAAAGCTAAAACACCTTGAGGCCTTGTAAAATGGAGTGGAAAATCACTACTCTAATTACTGAACATAAATCTCTCATTTTAAAGGAATTCAAAGTTCTGTAGAAATAATCATTTGCATTATGTGTGAAAGAAATAGAGTTGATGGTAAAAGTAATGTAATGGGAAAAATACTGGAGATGGAATTCAGATTCTACATCATGCAATATGTTGTTGTTTTTAGGTGCCATTAAGTTGGTACCAACCCACAGCGACCTTATGCACAGCAGAACGAAACACTGCCTGATCCTGGGCCAACCTCACTATCCTTGCCACACTTGAGTCCATCCATGCTGCCACTTGGCTAATCCATCTCGTTGGGGGTCTTCCTCTTTTTCTCTGACCCTCCACCTTACCAAACATGATATCTTTCTCCAGTGACTGGTCCCTCCTGACAATATGTCCGAAGTATGAGAGAAGAAGTTTGGCCATCTTGGCCTCCAAGGAGCACTCTGGCTGTACTTCTTCTAAAATGGATCTATTGGTTCTTTTGGCAGCTCATGGCACCTCCAACACCATAACTCAAAAGCATCAATTGTTGGCATGCATATGAGGTTACTGAAAATACCATGGCTTGGGTCCGGCACACCTTAGTCCTCAAGCTGACATCTTTGCCTAATGCAATATGTCGTTTGATTTCTTGACTGCTGCTTCCATGAGTGTTGATAGTTGATCCAAGAAGAATGAAGTCTTTGACAACTTCAATCTTTTCTCTGTTGATAAGAACGTTGTTTATTGGTCCAGTGGTGAGGATTTTTGTTTTCTTTACATTGAGATGTAATCCATACCGAAGGCTGTGATCTTATATCATGCAATATAAGCTTTGGTAAATCACTTACTTCAATAAACACTGGGTTTGTTAGCAATAAAATAATAAGTGCCTTCTATAAATATATAAAATTAACAGCTAACATTTATTGATGGATTAACAAAGTGGGAACAGCAATGGACTCAAAACAACTATTGTGAGGCTGGTGGAGGACTTGTCAGTGTTTCGTTCTGTTGTACATAGGGTTGCCATAAGTCAGAATCGACTCGATGGCATCTAACAACATTTATTGATGTTGCTCTAAATGTTTTAATGTATTATTTAATTTAATCCTCACAGTAACTGAGATTTAGAGGGGGAGTAACCTGCTTGCAGCCAGGTAGCCAATGAATGATAGAAGAGTCTGGATATGAACTAACTAGTTTGTCTCCAGAACTGTCACATTCTTAATCACAGATATACAATGAGTACTATGCAAAACATATATTCAAGTGTGTATAAACACAGATAGAATACAGCCATGACACATTGTTGCCTGAATTAACATTAAAAAAAAAAAAAAAAAAAGATACCAGCTATGTGAAATAGTATGTGAGAAGGGAGAGCAAGAAAATTCCTTACTTTTTAGATAACAAGATTGATTCTAGTGATTTCTGTTATGTAATATAAGGTCATTCAGAAAGCCTAGTGCTCTTGGTCTGGAATCCTGCATCAGCTGGTGTGGCCTCTGCTTCCTGGGACCTGAGTCACTAGTTTTTACAACCCAGTGAATCAAAAGCCTGTTGTCTGACATGCTGATTTGAGTACCTTGACCCCTACAACAACATGGGTGAGGAGAATCCTCATGACTGATGTCTGAACTACAGATTTGGGACTTGCCTGCCTCCACAATTGCATGAGTCATTTCCTTGTCAGTTCTTGAGTTCTGTGAAACGTTGCAACAAATTGCAAAAAGAACCCTGGGACATGAGGGAGAGGAGATATCTGAGATCATGGAGTAATATAACATCTTGGTGTGGTACTGTAGGATCAGCACTGGACTGCTAACCACAAGGTTGGTGGTTCAAATCCACCAGCATCTCCTCGGAAACCCTACATAAGGTCGTTGTAAGTCAGAACTGAATCAGTAGCACTTAACAAGAAGTAACATTTTGGAAAAGTCTGATATTTGGGTTATTTGTAAACTGCACTTCATAGGGACCAGTCTCGTGCTGATCCTTCTAAAAGAAGTTATTCATGCTCTCTCCTACATTACACACTTTGTTTGATAAAGGATCCTTCTAGGCCTTCCTGTGTCTCCTTTTCACTGCTCTGTATTGATCTGATTCTTGATCCAAATACTTCATGTTTCTGTTAGTATACATATGTCTATGTGTGTTTATTTATATCTGTGCAAAGTACCTCAAAATCAACTTAGGGCTCCTAATGGTGACTGTGCTTGGGTCTAAGGCTAGAAACTCCATTGCGAATCAAAAGTAATTTTTACATCAAGAAATGCAGCCTTTTGTTCACACTCCACTGTACTCTGAGACAAATAACTTGGTAAACAATTTAAAGAAGAATGTGATTTTGTTTCCTTAGGAGTTTAGCTTGAACATGCAAAAATTCTGAGAAGAGATGCTCTTTAATTAAGAAAACAGAAAAGCAAAGCATGGAGAGTATATAACTTCTAGTTCTTTTACCTATTTCTGTAACTCCTGCCTATTTCTCAAAAACAGTAAACCTTCATCCAAGTCATAATAAAAAGTGAAAAAGCAATTAAAAAAACCCCAGTGATTGTCACACTATCCAAATAATAGCTTTATTTTAACAAGATTAATTCTGTCCAAGCTGCCTTATAAAAAGTAGCTAATTTACATGGACTAAAAGGCACATACATGTTACCATGGGTGACAGGGCAGGCAATATACAGTAAGAGAAAGGTCACCAGAGGAAAGATGAAGGCAGCGGAAGACACAGGGAGGAAAGCAATAGTTAAAGTGAATAGAGGGAAATTAACTGTTGGTACATGGAGGGGATTGCAATCATTATAATGAAGCAAAGTTCGGATTTGCTAAATGTAAAACTGGTGATCTACTCTGTAAATGTTAACTCAATTCACAATAAAAAGTTAATATAAAAACATAAGCAATTCTATTTTAAACATTTACTGAGTCTATTTTATAGGTCAAGCACTCTACTAAGTGCTTTTCATATATAATCAATACACTGAACTTTCCCAACCCTGAGACATACTGGTCATATTCCACACATGAGAAACTGAACCTAAAAGAACCTGATTCACTTTCTGAGGGTCAGTGCTGTGGTAGAGATGGGATCTGAGTCCAAGTCTTCTGACTAGAAGGTTATGGCTCCTTTAGTAACCCAGCACTGAGCAAAACCAGGGACAGTAATAAAACATTTCTTAAGAACTTAATCTCCAAATTTTAAAATCCTTTATCTGAAAGATACCATACCTAATTATTTACTGACTGGTTATAGTGTTTAACTGTTAATCACTTTCCGTAAGTCAAGATAACTAGAAGAGAAAGGAAAACATAGCAGTGAGGCCTTTCTGTGAAAAACAATTCGTCAGTTGCGGGTCTTTACCATATACTGAGATCACAGCCAAGATGAGCCACGCAGTCCATTCAGGGAGGTACTTGATAAACACCAGGGCCATGAGGGCACTGATCATAATGAGATATGCCTGCTGGAGTCGAAGTGGACCTTTCCAGTGGATAGAAATCATTCCCACCACACCAAAATTCCAGATCAGGAGTGCAACGGTAATGTAGTCCATGGCAACGTTATACGTTTTAAACACTTCCCTAAAAACATTAAACAAAGATTTATTTTGGTAAAACAGTATTTACCAAATATTTTATAAAATAATATTTATGTAAAATAATATTTACCCAAATACTGTTTAGGACTATAATTCTGAAGCAGTAGATACTCATATCCAACTTCCATATTTTTATATCTAGCATCAACTGTGCTATTGTTTAACACTTTACTTCACTTTTTTTTTTAACCGAATTAAGCTGATTTTAGCGGGAAAGATGAGGATTTCTGCTGCTGCGAAGACATAAGCCTCCAAAACTCTACACTGGGGTCACTATGAGTCGGCACCAACTCCATAGCACTAAACAACAACAGAAGTTATTTTATAGGAAATTTCATAGCATTTACATAAAGGGGAAGCCAATATCTTATGCCATGAGTGTAAAAAGAAGTATATGATTATTAAAATTGAAAGGAGACCATAACACCTAAAATTCCAGAATATATTTGGGAAACCCTAATTCAAAATATTTGAATGAGGAAAAAGTTAAACATGCACCAATAAATTTTATAATTAGACACAAATGTTATTTTCATACAATGGCAGTCAGTATAGCCATACATAAAGGGATATCAAAAAGTTCATGGAAAAATAGTGGATTTAAAAAAACTTTTTATTGTGAATTGACTGACGGTTTTCAGAGCAGATCATTAGTTTGACATCCAATAAACCACACACTTCATTTCTCCGTGATTGCAATCCTCCCAATGCAACACCACTTCCCCCACTTCCTCACTGTGTCTGTTTCTATTTCTCCTCCTTTCCCTACCCTTCTGAATTTTGTCCTTAGGTAAATGCTGCCTTTGATCTAAAATGGTTTACACTCTATGGCGCACATACCTCTCTAGTGTTGTCGTCCCCCCAATAAACCTATTGATTGGCTTAAGTTATGGAGTAAGTTCAATTCCAGACCCCAAAGGTGACATAAAGCACTAATACTGGGGTTCCACCAGTCTCTATTTGACCAGTAAGCCTGGTCTCTTTGGAGAAAGAAAAAATAATTTTTTCCATGAACTTTTTAAAGACCCCTCACATACACACAACACACACACATACATACTGAGGGTAAAGCAAAAAGTATTGTTATAAACTCATAGAAACACTTATCCAATCAAAGTGGTCAAATATGAAAGGAGTGGCACTGTAGAATAAGCACTGGACTTCTAACTGTTCAAACTCATTAGCTGCTCCTCGGAAACCCCATACAGGGTTGCTATGAGTTGGAACCAATTTGATGGCACTTAACAACACATAATTTTTCTGTACTCCGGGAGTACAAATGGTTAAGCACTAGACTGTTCATCAACAAGGTGGCAGTTGTAACCCACCTAGCAGTTTCACAGAAGATAAACCTGGCAATCTCCTCCAATAACGATTAGTGTAGAAAACACTATGGGGTAGTTCTACTCTGTCAGAAGGGGTCTCTATGAGGTGGCACCTAACAAAAACAATTAGATACTTTTCTCTTCACAATGGTCATAAAGAACATTCCATATCTCATTGTTTTTAATGAACCAGTTTATACTAAATAAGACACTTAGCTTGATTCCACTTTTTTGTTATTATAAACAATGCTGCAGTGATTATCCTTGTATGTTATTTGGTTCTGCATTTAAGATCTTAATGGAGATGCCAAATTAGTCTTAATAAAAGTTTTGCACTAATGTGGGAGTGTTCACTTCCCTGTCCCTTTGTCAGCTTATGATATTCTCAAACTACGCTATCTTAGGAACCAATGTATAACTACAATTAGTACTTACCACATGACGACTGAAATTAACCACAGTCTGGAGCTCTTTTAGTTCTATTTATTATAAGCAAGGAGTACAATATTAATTTGCCTAAAATACCAACTATGATCTATAATTTAGAAATCATTTTAAGTTAAGAGTAATTTATCAACATGCTGCAAGTGATAGTTACAGGGCCCAGAGCTAATTTCTAAAAAATAGATATATTTAATCACTTACCCCAAATAAATGAATGAGAAAAAGAATAGCAACAGTAGAGATGAAATGATAAGCCAGGCATGGATAACCTAGGGGAGGAGGAGAAGGAGGGAAGAGTATCAATATCATTAATAGATTCCACAAACCTTAAAAAACAAAATTTTCTCACTTCAAAAGTAGTACATCTGTAAATGTTAAGCTTTTCAAATGGCAGAACAATAAAGTGGCTTTGGAATTAGTGCACACCTATCTGGAACTCTTTGGTGTTGTATTATTCATAACATAAAATAGAAACCTCAACAAGACATATACTTGGGTAAGTCAAAAAGTGTAGCCACAAAATCCTAAAAACCGTTACCAAACAAAAATACCAAATGTGATGCAATTATTTCTCATAACACCGCCTTATCTAGGTTTATACATTTCTGAAGGCGGTGTTTCCATCTCTCTAACCCTTCCCTGAAGATTTCTGCATTCTTCCATTTATGTCAGTCCATGACTTTCAAAAACCACATAAACATTAATCCAATGACTCATGTAGAACTTATTAACATAAGAAGTAGAATCTGAATTTGGTTTATGCAATCTATTACACAGATAAATGTTCTAAACGGTAATTTGATATAATGAGTGTATTTGGGGGGAAATTACACAACTCAAAAGGCCTGGGGTTTTTTTTAAAAACAGAATGAAGCACGATAAACTGTCAGGTAACTCCAACCAAGTGAGAGCGTTTAGAGGAGCATACAGCCATTATTTGCTGTAGTCTTTCCATGAGTTTTATTGTTTAATGACAAAAGGAACTACTTTACCAATAATCTGCCAAACCAGAACATTTCTTGACAAGAACAGAACAATACAAATCTTCAGGGGGGGAAACACCTCCAAATCAAGAATATCTGGTCTTCACTTTTAAAATCTCTCACCCCACCCTCCAAACCCATTAAGTTCCAATAATCAGGCCTTGAGCTATCCAAAAACTCTTCATTTTTATCAGACTCTATGTAAACTGTCACCCTGTTTTCATCACCCAGAGTCTTTAAAATCATAGACTGCTAATTGCTTTCAGAGAAAGGATTTTTAAAAAATTCTGACTGCCTCTTTCTGAAACTATACAAAATTATATGATTTGGGAAAAGTTCCAACAGATTGGCTTGACATGAAGGTTGGCATTTCTTAAACATAATATACTAAAGTTACTTGACCATCCAAATGTAATACTTGGTTTCTGATTTCTTCTATAAAAATTTTCCCCAAATATTTTGTTGTAAAACTTTTTTAACATAGAACAAGATTTAAAAGAGTTTTATAGTGAACACCCATATATTACCCAGATTTTGAAATTCACATTTTACTGTATTTGCTTGGTAACTTTTTGCATCTTGTTTTTTTAAAACTTTTTGTCATGAATTGAGTGAAGCAATACAATGATTGCAATGTATTACAATGATGTATCATCAGTTAAACGTATTTGCCTCTATTCACTTTACCTCTTGCATTTCTGCCTGTGTCTTTCACTACCTTCATCATTCCTGTGCCAATATCCCTCTTGTATTGCCTTCCCCATCACCCAATTAACATGTCTACATTATACCCTGTGAATAGTTTTTACCTCCTCCCAACCCTGGTAACCATCATAGAAAGTTTTTTTTGAAAGAAAACCTTTTCTTGACTTTTTACAACAGTGGTCTCATACAATATTTGTACTTTTGTGATTGGCAAGTTTCACTCAGCATAATGTCCTCCAGGTTCATATGCATGTATAAGAGGCGTTTCCCAGATATGTTACTATTCTTCAATGTTGTGTGTAAGTAACAAAGTTTGTATCCATTCTGCTACTCTCTGTCTCTGGACTGGTACATTTAATCCATTTACATTCAGTTAGGTATCAGTCCTGGTGTGGCGCTGTGGGTTAATGCACCAGACTACAAAGAGCTGTTTGAACTATAAGGTCGGTGGTTCAAGCTCACCAGTCGCTCCTTGGAAACGCACCCTATACAGGGTCGTTATGGTTCGGAACCAACTCAACGGCACTTAACAACAAGTATCAGTACGTAGGACTTGATTGCTGTCATTTTGCTGTGTGTTTTTTTTGTGTGTGTGTGGTGTTGCTAGTTTCTTTGTTCTACATACATTTCTGTGGTAAGTTCACTGTTTGTGGGTTCTCTTTTCATTTCTTCATTGCTGTTTACTCAATCTTTGATTTTCCATTTTTAAAAATTTTGATGTGAAGGTATATTAATTTTCTTGAAGTTACTCTGTTGTTAATTCTCCCCCTATTTAAACATCTATTTTATTTTGAAATCTACTTAACTTCCTCACAATTTGGACGTTTTGTACCAACACCATTTCCTCTTTTTGGTTAGCAGGTGACTTCATTATAATTTGATAGCTTTGGTTCCCTACTTTCAGTCTTGTAAGTTTATTTTACTTTCGAGACCTCTATACCTTCATAGCATTTGTTTCTATCTCTCTAACCATCAGTCCATTTTATTTTTCATAAATATCAATGTAAACTGCAGACATCTGTATCTTTTCCTAGGCATACATGAACATTAGCAAAATTTTCTAAAGGGAGTCCTCACTCTCTTAATCCATAAAGAGCAGTAATTACAAAGCTTAAAGAGAAAGTAATCTTCCATCTGCATCATACCTTCTGAAGTACACAAGTCTAAGGTTTAGAAACTATCAAAAATGTATATAAACTATCACAAGATGCAAAAAACTATTATAAGATCACAAATGTATATAAACTATTACAAGATGCAAAAGTTTTAAAGAGTGGAAGACACGTACTGGTTTACTATACTAAGCTTTAAACTTAGGGCCAGAATTAATAAATTCTAGAAATACTCACATTTCTTAAAATAAGTATTTTACATTTTGGGGGGGCGTGGTATAACAGAGTGTGGGATGATTTACATGTTGTGCTTAAAAGAAAAAAGCACTTTTCTAGATACAAAAGTAACATACTTCTAAAGATTTAGAAAACATGAAATTCTTACAAGAAAATTAATCAGCGACAAATTTGCCATTAACATTTTCCTTCCAGATAGGTTTTTTCATATAGTGCAGGCATATACCTACACTAATTAACATAATTAGAATCAAGTAGTATACAGTTTTATATTCTGCTACTTAAAATTTAATCTTTTATTACAGATATATTATCATGCATGGTAGTATAAGCATTGTACTGCTAACTGCAAGGTCAGCACCTCCAATCCACCAGCCACCCAGAGGAAGAAAATTGATGCTTTCTGCTCCTGTAAAGATTTACAGGGCAAATCTGCTGCACAAGGCCCCTTTAAAGGGTTCAATATAGCAAAGATGTCAGTTTGAAGAAGTCTAAGGTGTGTCTGACAAAAGCCATGGTATTTTCATTAGACTCATATGCATGTGAAATCGGGAGAGTGAATAAAGAAGACCATAGAATAATGGATGTATTTGAGTTATGGTGCTGGAGAAGAATATTAAAAGTACCATAGACTGCCAGAACCAACAAATCTGTTTTGAAGGAAGTACAGCCAGAATGTTCCATTAGAAGCCAGGATGGTGAGACTTTGTCTCTCATACTTTGAACATTTTATAAGGAGGGACCAGTCCCTGGAGAAGGACATC
>NW_006408597.1:4480279-4496964 GCF_000296735.1 Chrysochloris asiatica
GGAGGTCCCAAGGACCATCAAGGGAGAAGAATGGAGTGCGGGACCCTACCCAGAGAAACAGTGACGCCAGAGATGGGGCAGAGACGATGAGGTGGAGATATGGAGAGAGAGGGGCTGTGTGCTGATGACTGGAGGACAGGCTTGCAGGGTATATATACCCTTTGGTTGGTTGATGATACATGGAGGGGATTGTAACCATGGCAATAAAACGATCTACAATAGGATGAATGTAAAGCTAATGTTCTCCCATGCAAACAATCATATAATTCACAATGAAACATTTAAAAAAAATAAATCTTTTAAGTCCTCTTCACTTTTATCAAGCAAGGTTGTATCATCTGCGTATCACAGGTTTTTAATGAGTCATCCTCCAATCCTGATGCTGCGTTTTCTTCATAGAACCCAGCTTCTCGGATTATTTGCTTAGCATATAGATTGAGTAAGTATGATGAAAGAACACAACCCTGTCGCACACCTTTCTTAATTTGAAACCACTCATCAGTGTTCCATGTTCTGTTCGAACAACTGCCTCTTGATTCAGGTACAGATTGCTCATGAGCACAATTAAGTGTTCCGGAATACTCATACTTCATAATGTTGCCCATAACTTGTCATGATCCAAACAATCAAAAGCCTTTGCATAGTCAATAAAGCACAGGTAAACATCTTTCTGATATTCTCTGCTTTCAGCCAAGATCCATCGAACATCAGCAATGGTATCACTCGTTCCATGTCCTCTTCCAAATCCGGCTTGAACCTCTGGAAGTTCTCTGTCAATGTGTGCTTGCAGAGGTTTCTGTATTACTTTTAGTAAAACTTTACTCACATGGATATAAAAGACATTGTCCGATGATTTCCATATTCCATTGAGTCACCTCTCTGGAATGGGCACAAATAGTGATCTCTTCCAATCAGTTGGCCAGATAGAATGCATAGAATGATGGAATTCAGTTCGTTTTCCTCTCCTCTCCCCCAGTTATACATAATTAACACTAGGATGAAGCATTGTGCTACAAATGTACTTTTGCATTACTAACTCTTTCTTTGGGTTAAATCATAAAAGCAAAATTATGGCCTCAAAGAGTATCAATTTTTTTGAATTACTGATCACTGATAACATATTGGCTTAGTTACTTCACATACACAAAAATAGGCTGGGTTAATTTTTACTGAGTAAACAGGTCAAATATGTTCATTTGCTAATTTAATATACATCTCTTTTTTATTAGTGCAGAAATACACACACATGCACTTATCTACCAATCTAATGAACTATTTATTTGTTGTTGTTAAGTGCCACCAAGTCAGTTCCGACTCATAACAACCCTATATAGGGTTTCTGAGGAGCAGCTGATGAGCTTGAACCACTGCCCTTTCAGTTCAAACTGACCTTGCAGTTACAGCGTATTAACCTGCTTAATTAAGGAACTCTGGTAGCATAGTGATTACGAATCGGGCTGCGAACCACAGGGTCAGCAGTTCAAAACTACCAGCTGCTCCGCGGGAGAAAGATGAGGCTCTCTGCTCCCGTAAATATTAACAGCCTCAGAAACCCTGTGTAGGGTCACTATGAGTTGGAACCGACTCCACGGCACATAACAACAACAACAACCTGCTTAATTAGTCCTGCTTAATTTCTCTGCTTAGGTCTTTTGACCATCTAATAGGATGTTCATACAAATAAATATAAACTCCTTGTCTATAATAACAGTTGCAAATAGTATGCCTATTTAGATTGTTCATTAATCTTTTGATTTTCTGAATTATTGTGTGAATCCAAAACCTCTTCTGATGATGACTCCTTTTTTTTTTTTTTTTTAAGAAAACAGGACTTTCTTGTGAAATTCCTAGGTTCACGGATCTCCTAAACTAAGGCTCTGAAAGTAAAGGGCCACCACTTCAAAGGTTACAGAGAGGATCCTCTCCAAACCCTAAATTATCCAGTCCAAAAATCATGTGATCTTAGAAAGTTCTAGTACTAGCTATAATAAACTATATACAATAATTAACTGTTTTTTCTGTTTCTACCTTCTTAGGTTTGTTTGGTCATTTAGCGTCTTAAGCTTTTCATAAGACATTATACAAGCAGTCACTCACATGATAAATCCTCAGTGCTTATTTCCAAACAGGTCCTGGCAAATTTCTTAACTTCCTACTCAACAATTCTTTTTTCAATTTATATTAGGAATCAAAATAAACAATTTGTTTCTGTAGGACTGTCTGTGGTTGCTAAAACTTGAATATCAAAAACAACTGAAAATATAAGTATGGAATTCTGGCATGAACATAAATTTTTTAGCTTCTATTATAACTAAAAAGGGCAAAAAGAGACCAGAAATACATAAAAATAAATTCCAGGTAAGTTGGAGAAATACATTCTAGTCTATGTCTCCCAATAACTGCAATTACAAGACCTGCAGAGATGTGTGGAACAGTTAGCTGGGGAATCTACATCACAGAAGTACCACCAAATATATAGTGAGTTTGCCACACTCTTCCCTCCAGTAATCCCAGCCTGACAACAACACAACTGGAAACCCAGAGTACCTATTAGTGAGCTCTACAAGAAACCCTTAGTTTGGGCTTGAGGAGCCAGGAAAAGGACTTCTACAGCTCAGAGAATGAAGAAACACCATGTTCCCTTTGTATTTCTTCTTTTTCTCAGTTCTCTCATACCCAGCCCCCAAATAATCCTGTGGTGGCAACAATGAGGCAGCAGAAGCTTCCCTCTCTGATCAGAGGAGCTGTCATCCTCAGAGAGTAGGGGCAGTAGGCATTGCTTTCTTCCTCTCCCTGCCCTCCTGCCACTAGGTCTCTGCCTTAGGCTTCCATCTGTAAAACTAGGCTAACAGGAGGGTCTATCTCAGAGAGCTGATTCAAAGGCATACAAACTGCTTAGAACCGAGTCTGGTGCAAAGTAAGTACTAGTTAAGTATAATCAATCACTTCTATGTTAAGATTATCAACCAAAAAATGAGGGGCACTGTACAAGATTGATATTTATAAAACTTACCCTTGAGGTAAAAGAGATGGGATAGTAGCTGGGTCATGTAATAGTTTTTGCTGGGGAAAAGAATAAAGGAAAAAACAATAGTTGAAGATCTGCTCTGTGCCAGGCAGTATGCCAGCCACATTACACTGTTTCATGTAATCCTCATTAAATTGCACTAGTGTGGACAAAGAAGTAATTTGAAAGGTCACAGCTAGAAAGTGATGAATCCACGAAGCAAATCTAGTTCTGACTGGCTCCAAAGTTTGTCTTCTCTAAGTCACTACTCAGAACTGGGGAAACCTACACATGCTTAAAAGTGGAGAAAAGGAGGTAGTTTAGAGATGGTGCTTTCTCTTTTATAGGAAAACAGTGAAATTCTATCATCTCCTAAGTTTACCGGCAAACAGAACTCAGATAACAACCCTGAATCCAACAGGCATTTTGGAGAGAAAAGGAAAAAAAATGTAGAAGTATGTTCAGATTAAAAAAGAAAAGTTCACCCCCTCAATAAAATCTAAAAATCAAACATAAGAACATGATATATAATCAGATAAAAGTCACAAAGTGGTGAGCCTAACAAAAGCAGAGAAATTGAAGTGGTAAGTAAACATGCAGATGGGTAAGCACAAACATGCAGAAAAAACAGAACAAAGAAAAGCAATTAAAGTATGAGCAAATTAAAATGGTAGGAGGGCAATGCTTCCTAGCATGGACTAATATCCCCTGCTCTTTGGCTCTTTGAGTGTTGATGACTACCTGTCATCACACTCACCTTTCGTCTTCAACGGTCTCCATATACTTACTCACGTCAGACCACAGATGGTTATCACCTAGACTAACACCTCCACCACTCAAAAGTTCAACAAACAGCAAGGTTAAACTCAGTAATTTTAGAGTGTGTGAGCATTGAAAAGGTATTTAATCTTATTAGTAGTCAACTAAATATAAATGAAGACATTTTGTTTTGCCTTTAAAAGTCATTAAATTGTTGTTAGGTGCCATCAAGTCCGGTACAACTCCTAGTGACCCTATACACAACAAGGCCAGTCCTGAGCCATCACACACAATTGTTATGTTTGAGGCCATTGTTACTACCACTATGTTAGGGGGTCTTCCTCTTTTTCACTGACCCTCCACTTTACCAAGTATGATGTCTTTCTCCAGAAATTGACCCCTCCTTATAAAATGTCTAAAGGATGAGAGACAAAGTTTCACCATCCTGGCTTCTAAGGAGCATTCTGGCTGTACGTCTTCCACCACAGATTTGTTTGATCTTCTGGAAGTCCATAGTACTTTTAAAAGTCTTCTCGAACACTGTAATTCAAATGCATCAGTTCTTCTATGGTCTTCTCTATTCACTGTCCAACTTTCACATGCATATGAGGCTACTGAAAATACCATGGCTGGGTCAGGCACACCTCAATCCTCAGACTGGCATCTTTGTTCTTTGTGCAGCAGATTTGCCTAATGCAATATGTCACTCAATTTCTTAACTACTGCTGCCATGAGTCGTGGATTCAAGCAAAATGAAGTCATTGACAACTTCAACCTTTTTTATATGGATGTTTTTATTGGTCCAGTGATACAGATTTTTGTTTTCTTTATTCTGAGGTATAACCCATATTTACATCAGTATTTTAAGTCCTCTTCACTTCCAGCAAGTAAAGTTGTATCATCTGCATATGGCAAGTTGTTAATGAGTTTTCCTCCAATTCTGATACCATATTCTCCTTCATATAATAAACTTCTCAGATTATCTGCTCAGCAAACAAACAGAATAAGCACGGTGAAACGACAGAAACTTGGAATACACCTTCCCTGAGTTTAAACCATTCAGCATCCCATTGTTCTGTTCGAAAAATTGTCTCTTGGTGTCTATACAGGTTCCTCATGAGCACAATTAAGCCTTCTGGAATATCTATTCTTTGCAATGTTATCCATACTTTCTTATGATCCACACAGTAAACAGAAAGCACAAATAAACATCTTCCTGGTATTTTCTGCTTTCCACTTAGATCCATCTGATGTCGGCAATAATATTCCTAGTTCCACGTCTTCTTCAAAATCTGACCTGAATTTCTAGTAGTTCCTTGTCAATGCATCGCTGAAACTTTTTTTGAATTATCTTAACAAAACTTTCACTTGCATGTGATATTAATGATATTGTTTGAGGATTTTCGCATTCTATTGGGTCACCACTCTTTGGAATGGGCACAAAAATGGATCTCTTCCCATCAGTTGGCCGGCCAGGTAGCTGCCTTCCAAATTTATTGGCACAGATGAGTGTGATTTTCCAGTGCCGCAGCAGTTAGTTGAAAGATTTTAATTTGTATTCTATCAATACCTGGAACCTTGTTTTTTTTTGCCAATACCTTCAGTACACTTTGGACTTTTTCCTTCAGTATCTTTGGCTCTTGACCATATGCGATCTTTTGAAATGGTTCACTATTAACGATTTCTTTTTGGTACAGTGATATTGTATATTCTTACCATCTTTTTTTGATGTTTTCTGCATAATTCAGTATTTTGTCCATGGAATCCTTCAATATTGCAAGTTGAGGCTTGACATTTTTCATCAGTTCCCTCATCCTGAGAAATGCTAAGCTTCTTCTTGTCTTTTTGGTTTTCTAATTCTAGGTCTTTGCACATTTCCTTATAATATTTAACTTTGCCTTCTCAAGCTGCCCTTTGAAATTTTCTGTTCAGTTGTTTGATTCTTCATTTCTTTGATTTGCTTTAGTATCTAGAAAGCAAGTTCCAGAATCTCTTGTAACACCATTTTTGCCTTTCCTTCTTCTTTGTCTGTTTAATGGCCTTTTGCATTCTTCCTATATGATGTTCTTGGATGTCATCCCACACAACTCTACCAGCCCTCGGTCATTAGTGCCTAATGCATTAAGTCTGTTCTTAAGATCGTTTCTAAACTGAGGTGGGAAATATTCAAGGTCATATTTTGGTTTGCATGGACTTGTTTTCATTTTGTTTAGCTTCAGCCTGAATGTTTCTGCATAGGAGCAATTGACGGTCAGTTCCACAGTCTACCACTCGACTTGCTTTGGTTGATGATAATGAGCTTTCCATGTCAATCTGATTCCTTGTATTCCATCTGATGAGGACCATGTGTACAATCACCTTTTATGTTATTGTAAAAAGGTATTTGCAATGAATATAATTCTATCATGGTATCTATCTCCAGCATCATTTCTGTCACCAGGCTCATATTTTCCAACTACTCATCCTTTCTCTTTGTTCCCAACCTTCTCATTCCAATCACCAGTAATTATCAATACATTTCTGTTACATGTTTGATCAATTTCATGCTGAAGAAGTTGGTTGTTGTTGTTAGGTACCATCGAGTCAGTACCGACCCATAGCGACCTTATGCACAGCAGAACGAAACACTGCCCGATGCTGGGCCAACCTCACTACTGTTGCCACGCTTGAGTCCATCGATGCTGCCACTTGGCCAATCCATCTCATTGGGGGTCTTCCTCTTTTTCTCTGACCCTCCACCTTACCAACATGATATCCTTCTCCAGTGACTGGTCCCTCCTGACAACATGTCCACAGTATGAGAGACGAAGTTGGTAGAACGCTTCAACTTCCATCATCACTGGTTTTGTAGCTGGTGTGTAAATCTTAGTAATAGTTGTATTACCTGGCTTCCTTGTAAGTATACTGATACTATCCTATTACCGACAGAATTATACTTAAGATAGATCTTGAAATGTTCTTTCTGATGAAGAATGCAATGCTATTTCTTGAATTTTTCATTCCCAGCACATTAAAGCATATGATTGTCAGATTCAAAATGGTCAGAACCAGTCCATTTCAACTCATAATGTCTAGCATCAGTATTTATGTAATCCATTTCATTTTCAACAATTTATCATTTTCTAAGATTTGTATTTCATAAGTTCTATGCACCAATTATTAATGGATGTTTAGAGTTAGTTCTCTGCATTTTGAGTTGTGCTCTATCCAGTCATATTTTGAGTGCTTTCCAATTTAAGGGGCTCATTTTCTGGCACCATGACAATATTCTGGTAGTCACAAAGTTTCCCTCTTCCAGCACAGTATCTGATAATGTTTCACTGCTATATTTGTAAGTTTTTCAGTGGTTAAACATTCTCAAGTAGTCTGTCTTAGTACGGAAGCTCCATTGAAAATTGTCCAGCACAGATGACCCTGTGAGTATTTCAAATACCAGTGGCATAGCTTCAGCATCACAGCAACACCCAAGTCACCACAGTGTGACAAAACTTACATATAAGTGGTAGCTATAAAAATTAGCACAGATTTAAAATTTTTCAATCAGTGCTGGTGAAGATGAGTTATGACAGAGTCTCTCATTCACTACTGGCACAAAGTATAAACTGATACAATCTTTTGACAGAGTCTCTCATTCACTACTGGCACAAAGTATAAACTGATACAATCTTTTTGAAAAAGGAATTTTGTACACCAAGACTTAAAAACATGTTGATAATTTGCCCCAGAAATTCTACATCTAGGATTTTGCCCTAAGGATATAAACTTGAAACATTAAAAAAGCTCAATACATAAAGACGTTCATTGTTTTTTCATAATAGTGAAAAACTGGAAGCAACTTAAAATGTCCAACATTAGGAAAGTAAATTACAATACACCATTGAGTCAAAAATTATATAGCTGCTAGACATATTTTCTAAGAATTTATAACATGGAAAACGCTTATGCCAAAGTAAAAGTTAAGAAACGACACATACTGATCACCAATTTTAATGTAACAATTTTTAAAAATAGACAAATACTAGAAGGAAATAGAGTAGATCCTAGTATTTGGAGAGTTAACATTCAGAATTTCTATTATTTGAGAGTGACACTAAAGGCCTACGATGTACAGTTATTTACAATTTTTCTGGAGCATATGCCTGAAACATGTGCCTGGTAACTTAATGGATGAAATTTAGAAGGTAGTCCTAGAGAATGACCTAGAAGAAGCTGCGAGTTGAGGGAGGGGGTCTGTGTTTTCCCCTAGAGACCTTGCTCTGTCTCCATTTTCCAATAAAGGATTGCTGCTACTGCAGGAGAAATGCAGTTTAGAAAGGAGAACAGGGCAAGTCGCCAATGATTCAACACAAGCATCTGAAAGTAGATTTACTATTATGTATTCAAACATGTAAATCGGAATGTTTTCAGCTAAGCCACATTTTCTAAGGACAACGATAGCCTTTGAGGGGATTAGGATATACTTCTTTGGAATATAAGCCAAAATGTGCTGTTTTTAATTCATGCCTTTTGAATTTTCAGAATGTTCCACAATAATACGGAGAAAAAAAAGGAACTTAGCTCTAATATATAGGGGTCCTGGTGTGGCACTGGAGTAAGCACAAGACTGCTAACTGCAAGGTTGATGGTTCAAACTCACTAATCACTTCTTGGAAACCTTATACAGAGTCACTAAGAGTCAGAACTGACTCAAAGGCACTTAACAACAATAACAACTAGAACATAAGGCCTTTTTCTTTACTAGACCAAGTAAGTTATTTGTGACAGGGCAAGTCACTGATAAAACTGTGTGAAAATGAAAACTCGGTGTCTCCTGCTCACCTTATAGCACCTGTATTTGTACAGAACCACCAAGAGGATAGTCATGACAACAATGACGCTGATCATGATGGCAGCGTTCAGAATCGAATGCAGGGCTCTTTGGCCCACAGTCTCAGTATCTTCTGTGAATGGTGTATAGATGCTAGAATAAAACAAAACACAAAAGTTCTGGTAAGTATTAATGGACATCCCAAACCATAAACCCACTTTGAACATCAGAGCTTTGATCTCTGTTCATTCAACTAGTATCTTATGAAACACTTTTTTCTAGTCAATAATTTTAACCAAAGAAAAGAGCTATACTCTACAAGAATTGCTTCAAGATACGAGGAACTATCTAAAATAATGAGAAGTGGACTTGCATATAAACCAGACTATGGCTCCATCTAGTGGATGGTTTATACTGAAATAATTGGTGGTGGTGGTGGTGGTGTGCGGTGTAGTCGGTTCTGACTCATAGCCACCTTGTACAGGGTTTCCGAGGCTGTAAATCTTTACAGAAGCAGAATACGTCATCTTTCTCCCACGGAACAGTACCCAATTCATAACCACTACGCTACCAGAGCTCCTTTAGTGAAATAATTAAACCTCATCAAATGTTCTTTCTCCACAGATTATGTAAGTGATTTGTTAAAGAGCCAGATCCCGAGGAAGGCAGTATGGCTTATAAATGCTGTCTTATTTCTATTCTGTTGCCATTGGTCTAACTTCCTTCCCCCTCTTTGCCTTTTCAATCTTTGCTTTTGGGTAAATGCTTACCATGTGGTCTTATAGAATTGATTGCTTAAGGGAGCACATTCCAAACAGTTGGCATTGTTTATCTGATAAGCTGATTCAAAATTTGGCTAAAAGGTGACCTCTTGGAGTGACTTCAGTTGTATGTTAACAGGGTATCTTAGTCTCAGAACATCCCCTAGTCTACAGCAGTTTAGTAAGTAAAGGTTTTATTAGGAATTTGAATTTTGTTCTATATATTTCTCCCATTATATTCCTTCTACTGTGTCCTTGGTCAAAATGGTCACTAGTGGTAGCAGGGCACCATCTAGTTCTTCTGGTCCCAAGCCAGAAAAGGCTGTGGTTCATAAGGGTTATTAGTCTTGTGAACCACATTTCATTTTTGAGTCTTTAGTTTCCTCCATTGTCTTTTGCTCTGGATGAGAAGAGGTCAATAATGGTATCTTAGATGACTGCTTGTAAGGTTGTAAGACTCAAGATGCTACTCACCAAACTAACATGAACTATGTTACGTCAACTGACTGACTGAGCTGCCCCACAAAGACTATGGTTCCAAGCCTAAGACTTTACTGCTGACTGATTCCCTTATACAGTCATATGAGGCCAGAAACTAAATGAACACGATATGTGTTTTAGGAACTTCTAGAAACTTCCTTCCCTGCCTAAATCTTTTTCATTCCTGCTATTTAGAATAAAAGGAGCTCTGGTAGCGTAGTAGTCACAAATCGGGCTGTGAGCCTCAAGGTAAGCAGTTCGAAACTACCAGCGGTTCCACGGGAGAAAGATGAGGCAGTCTGCTCCCATAAAGATTTACAGCCTCGGAAACCCTGTGTAGGGTCGCTATGAGTCAGAACCGTCTCCATGGCACTTAACAACAACAACATTTAGAATAAAGTCTGGGTTCCAGCAGCCATACTTCACCCTGAAATAACCTACAGGATAGAAATCAAAGAAGAAAGAAGGAAACTGAGTTTTTGATGACTAGGAAGCCACCGTGCCGTGCCAATCTGGACTGCCTACCTCTGTACTTCTCTGTAGGAGAGATACAAAATGGATAAAATGTACACCAGTTATTTTGATTGTCTATAATGGGTCAGCAGAATTTGTTTGTAAAAGACTGGAGAGTAAACATTTAAAGCTTTGTGAGCCAAATCATTTCCTTTGTAAGCTACTCAACTAGTGTGAAAGAAATCACAGGTTATATATAAATGAATGGACATAACTGTGTCCCTACAGCTTTATTTACCAAAACAGACGATGGACCAGATTTGGCGTGCAATTTATAGCGTGCCAATTCTTAGTCTGTAATATATAGGTAAATCTAACCATGTCTTAGATAATATTTCCTTTTGGTTATTATCTCCAACCCTATTCTTCACTTGTTGTCTGGGCCTTTCTTCTAAAAGGTTAGAAGCTTGCCTTTCAGAATGACACAGTTTTTTAGACACTTTCCAATGTCAAATTCTAAAACTCACTTAAAATTCTTCTCTGAGGCCCATGAAAGTTCTAGAAACAGAACCAGATGGCATCTGAATCTTATAGACAAAGGGCTGACACCAGTGGCACCAGGAAATCAACACAACTAAGGGCTCAGAGAGTGCCAGCCAGCTTTAACTACTGTTTCCATTTAGCAACTTTTCCTCAATTTCTATGATGTGCCAGGAGATAAAGTACCCTCATAGAGCTTACAATATAGAAGGAAAGCAAGCATTAAATAATGCAAGTAAATATGTACCTGCAAACTTTGATATGTGAAAAAGAGTAAGTTGCTATGAGAAAAATACCTAATTCTGTTAGGAGCATCAGAGAAGTTGTCTTGAAGGACCTAACATTTAAGCAAAAATGGGGGTGTTAGGAGTAAATCCAGCACAGTTACAAGAGAAAAGACAGCTCAAGCAGAACAGTATGCCCAAATGGTACTGAGGTAGGAAAGATCACTATTCAATTCTGTATCTGCTCAATGCCAAATAAATTCAGTGATATTGTATAGAATAAACACCTGTTCGGTCTTCATTTTTAACCCCAAAAGCACCAAGTAAGAACCCCTCACTCTTCCAACTACTACTGACCATCAGAGAGGACAGACTCGTGACCTTTCACGCCCCTTAAGTTTAAAAGCCTTCAGGGTGATGACAACATGCTATGAAGAAAATAACACTGGTCTTGGGAATAAGATAACAAAATGCTCATACATACAGCTGCCCATCCTTGCGCGTGTAAAAGCTGACTGATTTGATGGTAGCCACTACCACCACCATGCAGAGAGTCACTGGAACAAAGAGCATGATGACATGCTTGGCACCATATTTCAACGTCAGCTCCTCGTCTTCCTCTTCATCTTGCTCCACCACCTGCCGTGTGTTACCCTGGGGTTGTCCATTAGATAATGGCTCAGGGGTGCCGTGCCGCTGCCTCTCATTGTGTTCATGGCGCTGCCGATCTCTACTGTCATTCTAAAACCACACACACAAAAAAAAACACACACTTTTTTTAACAAGTCAGACTCTCAGAAGAATCAGGGTATTCTGTATTAAACAAGGAAATGTGACAGTTAGACCTGGGATTAAAAACAGGACATTATTACTTGATTTCTAAAAACTTGAGCCAAAAAATAACCTATTTATAGGCAGTCCAGATGGTTACCATTATTCTGTGGAGGTATCCATGTCCTCACTTTTACTTGAGTCTTGGCTTACCTCATTTTCAATCTGATACAATTCTACTCATCCTTTGAGGTTTGGATTAAATACTGACTCTGGTAGCGTAGTGGTTACAAATCGGGCTGTGCATGGCAAGGTCAGCAGTTCGAAACTACCAGCTGTTCCACAGGAGAAAGATGAGGCTTTTGCTCCCGTAAAGATTTACAGCCTCGGAAACCCTGTACAGGGTCGCTATGGGTCAGAACCAACTCCTCAGTACATAACAACAACTTGTATGAAAACTTCTTTCCTGGCTGCACCTGCAAGCAGCGTAATCTCACCTTTCTTAAATTCATAAAGTACTTTCTACCTATGGTATAATACCTGATCAGCAACTGTCTTACCTTCATCATCAATAACACTTTAAAATCCTTGCAGTGATGTACAAGGGACATCTCTGTATTGTTTCTCACAATTGAATGTGATTTTACAAGTTTCTCTTAAACGGACCCTCTACAACACACAGGAGTCCTGGGGTGGCTCGGTGGGAGAAAGCCCTGCACTGCAAGTTCAGTTTGAACCACAAGGTCAGCAGGTCAAACTCACCAGCCTCTCCTTGTAAATCCTATACAGGGTCTAGATATGAATCAGAAATGACTGGATGGTACTTAACAACAACAACAAAGATGCGAAAGACCAAATAGAAAATCCTGGAATCCTGAACTTCAGAGGCCAGGTTACAGAAGTAGACTGAGTGCTTGCTGGGAGGAGAAGCTGAGCAGGGGGAGCAAGAGAGGGAGACAAACAGGTGAACCTCCAGACAGACACGACACAACCATCTTGAACCTTTGTGAGCAGTTTTGATAACAAAGTGACCAGAGCTATGGCCAGCTCCTACCCATATTTACCACAGCATAGCTCCAATTCTTTAAGCATTTGGAGCAATGTGGTTGGGAGCCATGCCAGTATGAGATGGGGACAGGCTGTGCCACTTTGGTGTACCATTTTGGTGCCTGGATTCAGGTGGGCTCTGTTTCAGACCTACAGAACCCGCAGAGCCAACAGACCAGCATTCAACCAGTTATCGAGCCCCCAACTGCCCCGTGGCCCTAACAGACACTGAAACCAGCTCCACCAGGAGGTTTCCAGGAGCTACTTCCTCCAGACTGAGTACCCTGTATATAGATAACATCAAGACCCATAGGAATTCCATCAAGAGCCAGGAACTCTGCTGTCATTTTCATCCCAGACCCACCTAACTGAGCTCCTTGGTTTGCAAGAGCCTCCACGCCCTGAGTTTTTTCCTCACCTAGTCCAAAGAGCTGCACTGTGGTTTGTTTTATTTGGGGGGAGGGGGGGGGTTGGTTTTTTCCTTTTGTTGTTTCAATTTTTTTTGTTTATTCTTCCTCCTCTCTTCCATTCCCTTGAATTGTATCATTTCTCCACTTTTGTTTTTCTTTTTTCTTCTGTCTCTCATTTCCCCTCTCTTCTATTTCTTCCCCCTTTGTAATATTTCATTACTACTCTCTACTCTCTTTGCTTTGCATCTTCACTCTCCCTGGCTTTCTAAGGGTTAATTTAATTGTTTTTCTTCCTTTTATTTTCTCTTCTATAGTTCCATTCTCCTATCCCTCTTTTCTCTTTTTAGTTGTTATTATTAATTTTTTTCTGGACCCTACTGTTTTTGTTGTTTTTAATGTTTTATTGTGAATTATGTGATAGTTTACATGGGAGAACATTAGCTTTGCATTCATCCTATCGTATATCATTTCACTACCATCTTGGCCTCCAAGGAGCACTCTGGCTGCACTTCTTCCAAAATGGATCTATTGGTTCTTTTGGCACTTTCAATATTCTTCTCCAACACCATAATTCAAAAGCATCAATTCTACAAATATGTTAAAAGAGCAATCAGACAAAAAGAATGAAAAACTCCAAAGAAAGTCTAATAGTTATGTGGGACACCCTGAAGAGGAATAACTTACCATTGATTGGAATTATTCCGTAACAGAAAGAGACAATAAAAAGCACAGAGAATACAGTCAAAGAACTACTGGAAGAAACTTCCCTAACATCATGAAAAGATGATAAGATAAGCACACAAGAAACTGAATGGACCCCAAACAGGATACATCCCAAAAGAAAATCACCAAGACATAACATAACTAAACGTTCTAAAACCAAAGACCAGGAAAAAATCCTGACAGCAGCTTGAGAAAAACAAAAAGTTACCTAAAAAGGAGAACCAATCAGACTAAGCTCTGATTCTCACAGAAACCATGCAAGCGAAAAGGCCATGGGATGAATTGATAAATTCTGAAAGAAGAAAACTGTCAACCAAGAATCATATACATAGCAAAGGCAACTCTCAAATATGACGGTGAAATTAGGGCATCTCCAGGTAAACAGAAATTTCTAGAAACACATGTCCCACCTAAACCAACACAGGCTAAAGTAGAAAACTTAAACATGACTACAAGAGAAGAAATAGTTCACGTTACTTTTAAAAACTTCCCACAAAAAATAAGTTCAACTAAGTCCAGGCCGAGATGGCTTTACTGGTGAATTCTACCAAATATTCAGAAAACAGCTGACAACAATTCTATTCAAACTATTCCAGAATATAAAACAGGATGGAAAACGCCCAAATTCATTTTATTAAGCAAGCATAAGTCTGATACTAAAACCAGAGAAAGACAGTAATAAGAAATAAAGACTGATATACCTCATGAACATTGTTATTACTGGTGTTGTTACATGCTATTGACTCATAGCGATCCTGTATAGGGTTTCCAAGGAGTGGCTGGTGAATTGGCACCGCCAACTCGTGGTTCAAATGGACCTTGTGGTCAAATGCCTATCGTACAATGCCACACCAGGACTCCCTCATGAACACAGAGGCAAAAAATTCTCAACAAAATCCTAGCAGACATTAAAAAAAAAAATCATGACCGAGGGGGATTCATACTAGGTATGTGATGGTACAATATTATAAAAGCAATCAACATAATCTACCACATAAATAAATACAAAGGAACAAAATCACATGATCATATATTATTGATGCAGAAAAAAGCATTTTACAAAATCTAACTTGCATACATGGAGTCCTGGTGTGGCACCGTAGGATAAAGCACTGGACCACAAGGTCGGTTTGAACCGCAAGGTACTAACTCAGCAAAACAGAAATTAGAAGGAAAATTGCTCAACATAACTGAGGGCATTTATATGTGGAACTGTAGGATAAGCAATGGAGTGCTAATCTCAAGGTTGCTGGTTCAAATCCACCAGATGCTCCTTGGAAACCCAATACAGGCTCACTATGAGTCGGGACTGACTTGACAGCACTTAACAACAACAACTACAAAATAAACAGCCAGTATCATTCCTAGTGTAACACTGTGGGTTAATGTGCTGGAATGCAAACTCTCTTTGAACCACAAAGTTCAAGCGCACCATCTGCTCCTCGGAAACCCTATACAGGGTTGCTATGAGCCGATACTGACTCAATGGCATTTAACAACAAACAACAAGTTGGTACCAATTTGACAGTACTTAACAACAACAACATCATTCTCAACAGTGAGAAACTGAAGCCATTCCTCTTGTAAAAAAGGAATCGGACAAGGACTCCCTTTCTCACCACTCCTGTGCTGAAAAGTTTGGGAATAAATCTAACCAGAGAAACAAAAGACTTATATACAAAGAAAAGTCAAAACACTACTAGAAAAAACAAAAACAACAAAAAACCCCACAAAAATGGAGGAATGTACCCTGCTCATGGATAGGAACGCTTAATATTGTGAAAAACCAAAGAGATCTACAGACATAATGCTATCCCAACCCAGATTTCAACACTATTCTTTAAAGAGATGGAAAAAGTAATCACTAATTTATACATGGAAAGGAAAGAGACCCCGAATAAGAAAAGCATCATTTAAAAGACTAACAAAGTAGGAGGCCTCTCATTTTCAGATCTCAAAACACAGCCACAGTAATCAAAATAGCCTGGTACTGGTACAATGGAAGACACATACTTCAAAGGAACAGAACTGAGATCCAGAAGTAAATCCATTCAACCTACAGTCTAGAATCTGACAATCACAGGGTTGACTCTGCCAGGGTGACAAATTGAAGAGGAATGATGTTACATTCTTCATCAAAAAGAACACTTCAAGATCTGTGTCTAGCAATCAGAACCTTTCTTAGATTCTACAGTCTTCAGATTCATAATTTAGACTTCATTTGTTTATCATGGCTTTATCTTTACCATTATTCAAGTTCAGCCACCTTGATTCAGCTCTGTAACAGGTTTGATTTGAATTTATATCTTAAACCTCAGCTTTTATCAAGAGTAAAATGAATAACAACAGTAACAAGAAAACAGGAAATTAAAAAAAAACAAGTCACTCCTATACTCTAAGGAGCCCTGGTAACATTGTGGATCACGAGCTGGCTGTTAACCACAAAATTAGTAGTTCGAATCTACCAGTCACTTTACGGGAGAAAGATGAGGCTTTCTACTCCTGTAAAGATTATAGCCTTGTGACCACGCTCGACACCGATAAGGGGAGGTGAGGGAAAAACAGCAATGAAGCGGTAAGCTAAGCCCTACAACGTTCAATAGACTTCTGTGAACCCGGGTGAAGAACTGGTTGGCCAGCAGTGTGGCAAGACCTGGGGACTCTTGGGCCCAGAGTCAGTGACATAGCCACAGAGGACTAGAG
>NW_006408597.1:4497549-4509248 GCF_000296735.1 Chrysochloris asiatica
GAAATGAAGCCAGAGATGATGACGTGGAGTGATGGAGCAGCTGGAGACTTTAGATCCAGAGAGGGAGAGCGACTGTGTGCTGAAGACCTGGGGGGCACGGGGGAAGGATTGCATGGAGGGGATTGTAACCATGGCAATGAGGCAATTTATGATAGAATGAATGTAAAACCAATGTTCTCCCATGTAAACTATCACATAATTCACAATAAAACATTAAAAAAAAAAAGACTATAGCCTTGGAAATCCTACATTAGGAAGGTAATCTGAGAACACTCTCTTGGATCTCGTTTTTTACTAGAGTATAAGTACTATATAAAGTATCATTACTGTTAACTGTAGATACTTGACCAAAAAGCACAGCATTTTCCCAGGGAGTGTGCTAGGCGCCTTACAGTTAATTCTCACAGCCACCATCATTTCAGTGTCATCTCATAGGTGAGGAAAAGTGGCATTGTGGGTTAATGCGTCAGACTGCAAAGCCGTTTGAAATGCAAGGTTAGAGGGTCAAGCTCACCAGTTGCTCCTAGCAAAGCCTTACAGGGTCACTATGGGTTGGAACCAACTTGATGGCACTTTACAACAACAATAAGTGCTACACACAGGGTTTGGACCCTGGCCAGCCTGACTTCAGAAATCAAGGTCTTCACCACCTCTTAAATGTGCTCTTCACAAAACAACATAGGAGCTCTGCAGACTCCCTAAGGCTGAGAGTTCTCTTTCATTTTATTCTCAATTCATTCATTCCACAAGCAACTATCAAAACCCTATTCTAGATCCTCTGCTGAAATTAATAACATCTAGAATACTGATCTTAATAAGGCCTATGGGTTGGAATTAACTCAATGACAATGGTTGGTTGCTTGAGACAGACCCTATCAAGTTCCTAAGTTAATTTTAATATAAGATATTCTATCATTTTGATTGTGTTGTTAAGTGCTGTCAACTCTGTTCCGATGAATAGCAACCCTGCATAAAGTTTCCAAAGACCATCTGGTAGATTTGAACCACTGAGCAGTTAGCAGTCCAGTGCTTATCCTACAGCACCACACCAGGAACTCAAATATTATAGATATGAATAAAGTGTTACAGGAAATGACTAATTATATGTGGTCAAGACAGGCAATAGAAGAGACAATGATTCATGAGCAGGATCTACAAGAGAGACTGGACGGTGGCTAGGTTCCGTGCAGAGACAACGTATACAGAGGCAGAGAGGTGCAAATGAGAAGAGCAAGGACTATTCAGAAAGCTAGTGAATACTTCTGAGGTGGCTGAAGAACATAGCTTGTCAAGGACAATAGAAGGACAGGAGGTTTGGAATCAGTTGTAAAGAACCTTGTCTGCCATGCCAAGGACTTTAGACTTTATCCTGTAGGCAACAGAAAGTAATAAAAGCTCTTATGGATGAGGAAATAACACAATCAGATTATGTTTATTTGTAAGACACTTGAAAGAATGGAGATGAGTATGAAATGGCTGAGAAAGGTATCTAAGAGGTAGAACTGAGAAAGCTTTGTAGCAAAAGAACTGTTTGTTAGTGGTCAGGAAGGAGTCAAGGATGTCGCTAAGGTTTCCAGCACAAAGGACAAAGCAGTCAACACAAGAAGATGAGGAAGCTGAAGAAGAGGAGAGAGAATTTAGTTTGGGATATGAGCAAATTTGAAGTACCTGGATCCACGGAGAAAAGTCCAAAGGACTTTGTAGTAAAAACTTATACAAAGAGTTTCAAAAAGTTCATGAAAAAATGGAATTAAAAGATAGTGGAATTTTTCCATGAATTTCTTGAAGCTCCTATTATAGCTATGGCAAATAAAATGCGAGGGAGAAAATATAGACAGAAAGTAGAAGCAATATAAACTTGTGGGTAAGGAAGGAAAGAGTATGATGGAGTGAGAAGACCAAGGAGAAACGGAAAAATCCCTACATCTAGGCAGCAGATAACAGGAGAAAAATCAGCAAAAGAGATGAAGAATAGAGGAGGATAAGCACTCGACCACCATTGGTCAGTTTCAACTGCAAGGTCAGCAGTTCAAACTTACTAACTGGTCCTTGGAAACCCTATAGAGGGTCACAATGAGTCACAATCAACTAGTTGACACTTAACAACAGAGGAAAGGGGAGAAAACAAACACAAGTATATCACAGAAGCCAAAGAAAGAGTACATTTCAACAAGCTGTCATCCAGTCAGGCATGTTGAGAACTGAGAAGACTGAATTTGGCAATGAAAAGTTCACCATGGTCTTTACAAAAGTAAAACAGTGAGGTAGGAGTTCAGATTAAAAATCTTAATAGACTGGGGAATAAATGGAAACTGAGAAAGTAAAAAACTCTTTGAAGAGGTTTGTTTGAGAAGTAAAACAATTATGTGACAAGAAATAAGAGGGAAGCAGCTTGAAAAGGTATTTTAAGGTTGCTGCTGGTGGTGGTGGTGTGTCATGAAGTCATTTTCAACTCACAGTGATCCTGTATAATGTTTCTGAGGCTGTAAATCTTTACATGAGCAGAAAGCCTCATCACCACCACCCCCGGAATGGCTGGTAGTTTCAAATTGCTGACCTTGGGGTTAGCAGCCCAATTCATACCCACTCCGCTATCAGAGCTCCTTATTTTAAGCTATTAGAGACTGAAGAAGTCTTTGTAGGATAAGCACAGGATTGCAAAACACAAGGTCAGTGGTTCAAGCCTACCAGCTGTTCCTCATGAGAAAGATGAGCCTTTCTGCTCCAGCAAAGATTTACAGCCACAGAAACCCTATACAGGGTCACTATGAGTAGGAACCAACTCAACAACAATTTGAATCTTGAGTATACTTGGCAGGTCAAAGTATGGAGTTAAGATCAGAGAAAGAGACTTAAGCTTCAAGACGAAGAACACCTAACTAATGGAAGACTTTAGGGGAATAAAAGCAGGAAACCAAGAAAGAAGCTGGCCTTGCAAAGATACTGCTGCAATCTTCCTCAGTTTGGAAGTCAAGAAATAACACTTTAAAAAAAAGAAGTAATACTTCGACCTCAAAACGAAAATATTTATGAAGATACAACTTGTGGGGCTGTGGGTTAATATGAAGGACTGCAAGGTCAATTTGAACCACAAGGCCAGTGGTTCAAGCTCACCAGCCGATCCTCAGAAACCCTAAACAGGGTTGCAATGAATTGGTACTGTGAGGAACAGAAAGGTAAGTACCCTAAAGGCAGAAACACGAGGGACTTCAAAATGTTTGTAAAGTGGAATTGAAAGACAACAGAATTTTTCCACAAAGTTTTGACATCCACTCGTATTATACACCACTAAGGAAAACAATTTTTTTCTAAACACAAGTGACTAGAATGGCCTAAGTCCAGTAGAATTAGAATGGGGGGTGGTTATGAGGAAGGTGGGTCTAGAAGGACAGGAACATGGCAACAGCTAGATGAAAAGAAAGAAAGCTTGAAGGAATTATACATCTGAATTCATCTGTTTTCCCAGAGGAGGCAGCTAAGCCCCTTACTAAGAATGTTGTAGTTGTTAGGTGCAGTTCAATCAGTTCCAACTCATAGCCGCCCCTATACATAACAGAAGGAAACACAGCCCCTAACTAAGAATGTCAGCATTATACAATGTTCGATACAAAATGAAAGTATATGTAAAAACAGTTTCTCCATTTGATAAAATGATCTCATTTCATCTTCTCAATACCCTGGAGGTATTCGTTGAACACAAAAGTAAGCTGTCCAAAATCTCACATCCAGAACACAGCAGAGGCAGGAATCCACGTTTCTGGATTTAAAACCCATATTCTTTCTATGACACCATAGCTGTTCTATTAGGCTAGGTAACCGTTTAATTGGGTAAAATCTATGGTGCCAGAGGATAAGCACTGGACCTTAAGGTCCATTTGAACCACAAGGTCAGTGGTTCAAGCTCACCAGCTGCTCCTTGGAAACCCTATACAGGATCGCTATTAGCGTCGACTCCACAGCACTTAACAACAGCAGCATGACAGAGGCAATCATTTAATATACTAATTCACAGTACTCAACCCATGTTCCGGTTTATAATTAACATTAGCCAACCCTACTGACACTTCTTCCTCCATTACTAATGGGATGCTAAAGCACTGTTTAACTCAACAGTAATATATACCCCTAACTATTCACATAAGCTCTTCCTCTTCAAAGCAGCACAGGTAGTCCCAGACTTTATAACACATTAGAACACATGGTCTGCTACAGCTTAGTGTTAGAAATTTGTACTACAGACAATGTTAAAGTAAATCCGTATGTTTATGTGCAACCTTTCCAACACCCAAAGGCAAATAAAAATAAGATTTCTAAAGATACTAATAGTCAAAGGCATTAATAATGAAGAAAAAAAAGGGCAAAACTTTTTTTTTAATGACCAGCCTCTACAACTCTGAGATGAAAATTGAATGGTACTGGGCTGCTACTATTGAATGTTCTGAAAGGGGTCTCATTAGGAGGTCCTAACAGAGTGTGTGTATGTGTGTATGTGTGTGTGTGGGGGGGGCAGGGATGTGAACAAAATGGAAAAGTAAAAAAAGGTCAGGCTTACTGGTGTGGTAAGAGACTGGTGGAGCTCCTAAGACTAAGGCTCTTAGACATCCTTCAAGACAGGAACTAAATGCACTCTATGGCTTAATTTTCAGCCAAACAACAGACACATCAATAAAGTAAACATCATCATGAAGTACACACTCCTTAGAACAGTCAACCCGATGAGATCAAAAAGGCAGCATTTGCCCTCTGGTTATACGTAGGGCTGCTAACCTCATGGTCAGCAGTTTTAAATTACCAGCAGTTCCATATGAGAAAGATGAGACTTTCTGCTCCCATAAAGATTTACAGCCTCGAAAACCCTCTAGAGGGTCGCTATGAGTCAGAATCGGCTCCACGAATCGTAACTAATATCACCAATGCTCAGAAGGACTCCTGCTGTGGCGCTGTACAGGATCAGCACTGACTGCTAAATACAAGGTCAGTGGTTCAAACTCACCAGCTGCTCCTTGGGAATCCTATACAGGGCTGGTATGCACTTAACAACAACATAGCTTAGAAGGCAGGAAGAGATGGGGAAGAAGGATGAAGGCAAATGGAAAACACAAGGAGGAAGTGCTGTTACTTTGTGGCAACTGCAATCACCGCCAGTCATAAAGCCAAATGGGCATGAATTGTTAAGTGGAAACCAATTTTACTCCATAAACTCTCCCCCAAATCACAATAAAAATAAACAGAGGTTCTCAACTTATGTCCGAGCTTACCACAGAGTCACCTGAAAGGAATCCTGTGTAATGGTGGGGACAACCTATACTTTGGAAATGATTTTAAACTGATGATATGTGTTCATTTAAAGTACAGTTTTATTTCTTTAAAGAGATAAAACACTGACATGATTCTAAGGTCAAAAAGTATAAACTAGTACACAGTGTCTCTGTCTCTGAACTAGCTACCTAATTCCCAACCGCCAAGGCTACAACTGTTACTGATCCCTCAAGAATCCGTATAGAGTTCCTTTATGCACACACAAGCAAATACATTATTTGCATTCCCTCTTTTGTACACAAGTGGCAGTATACTAAATCACTGTCCTGCACTTTGCTTTCTTCTTTTAACTAAGTATAGGAGAGATCTTCCACATGTCAGTACATGAATAACATCCTCATTCCTTAAAAACAAATTTTTAAAACCAGCTCTATAGCCAGAATAGAGTTCTGGTGTGATGCTGTAGGATAAGGATTGGTCTACTAACAGAAAGATCAGCAGTTCAAACCCATCAGTTGGCTCCTCGGGAACCCTACACAGACAGAGTCGCTATGAGTCGGAACTGACTCAATGGCAATCAACAATAACAGCCAGAATATGAATGTATTATAATTTATTTGACCAATCTCTTACTGATGGACATTTACCTTCTAACTTTTTCCATTACAAAGTGCTGCTATGAATAGCCCCTTACAATGTCATTTCACATAGTGACACCTTATCTGTAGGAAATATTCCATGAAGTATCATTTCTGAGTACTAAGTATATATGCATTTGAAACTCATAGTGCCTAACTGCCCTCCCTAGGTGCTGTCCCAGAGATTCAGTAACATACAAGAATGCTATTTCAGAACGCCCTTGCCAACACAGTGTATTAGCCAATGCTTGGATTTTTACCAGTCTGATAGGTGAAACATGGTATCTTAGTGTAGTACCAATTTTTTGTGAACTATTCATATCCTTTGCTACTTTTCTATTTAGTCACTGGTTCTTTGCTTTTGTTTTCAAGTATAATTACTGCATTGTTGTTGTTGTTGTTAAGTGCCATCAAGTTGGTTCCAACCCACAGTGATCCTGTATAGGGTTTCCAAGGAGCAGCTGGTGAGCTTGAATTGCCAACCTTGAGGTTCAAACGGCTTTGTAGTCTGATGCATTAACCCACAGTGCCACACCAGGACTCCAATTACTGCATTAGTTAATTTAAAAAAAATAATTAATGCCAACTATGTGACAGACACTTAGAGAGTGTGGGCATAGAAAACCTCTGTGAGGAAGTGACACTTGAGCTGAAGCCTTAAAGATGAAAAGAAGTGAAAGCTCTGTTGTGCAGCAGAGGACTAACTCAGCACATTCCAAAGAAGGTTTGCTCTTTGACCTGCTCCTGGAAGATAACCTTTAAACCGGGGAATTTCTGTTAAGTGTTTCTGGTGGAGTAAAAAGACAACTTCCAGACTAGGAAACAATCTTTTGAAAACATATAAACCTGGAAGGGTGTCATGGATTAAATTATGCCCCCACAAAATGTGTCAACTTGGACAGCTTCCAGTATTGTGTGATGTCCTCTGTTTTGTAATCTGATGGCTTGCGTGTTGCTGTGATTCTGGAAGCTACACCATCAGTAATTTAAATACCAGCAGGGTCAGCCTGGTAGAGAGGTTTCAGCAGAACTTCCAGACTAAGACAGACTAGAAAGCATAGGAGAAAGTACTCTATACTACTTTCAGATATTTACTCACTGAAAACCTTGCAAATAGCAATGGAGCACTGTCAGTACCAGAATACTGAATATTGAAAAATGATGAAGACTATCAAGAAATTGTCATATACAGTGCTGGAATATGAGCCCCTCAGGTTTGAAAGGCACTCAAAATATGACAGGGGAAGAGCTACTTCCTCAAAGTAGAGTTGACCGTGATGACGTAAATGGGCTAAAGTTTTCAGGACCTTCGTTTGCTGATGGGTAACAACACAAAATGAGGGAAAAAAAGCTATAAATATCCATTAATAATCACAATATGGAGTGTATGAAGTACGAATATAAAAAAATTAGAAGCAGTCAAAAATGAAATGGAATGCATCAACATCAATATCCTAGGCATTAGTGAGCTGAAATGGACTGGTACTGGCCATTTGAAATCAGACAATCACATGGATTACTAAACCAGATGACAAATTGAAGAGGAATGGCAGCACTTTCATCATTAAAAAGATTTCAAAATCTATCCTGAAGTACAACACAGTCTGTGAGAGGATAATATCCATACACCTACAAGGAAGACCAGTTAATATAACTATTATTCAAATTTACACACTAACCTCTAAGGTCAGTGATGATATAACTAAAGAATTCTACCAAACATGTATTCAAGATGTATTGGTAAGTACTGTCAATTGGAATGCAAAGATTGGAAATAAAGAAGAAGTATAGTACTGGAAAATATGGCCTTGGGGATAAAAATAAGGCTGGAGATCTCATGATACTCTTTTGCAAGACTTCTTCATTGCAAATACCTTTTTTAAACAACATAAAAGACAACTCATACACAAGGACCTCACAAAATGGAATACACAGAAATCAAATTGACTGTATCTATGTGATGAGACGGTGCAAAAACTCAGTATCATCATACAAAACAAGGCCAAGGGCAGATTGCGGAAGAGACCAACAATTGTTCCTATGTAATTCTGGATGAAGATGAAAAACATTAAACCAAGTCCGCAAGCACCAACATGTGACCTTGAATATTTTTCTCCTGAATGTAAACATCATGTCAAGAAAAGATTTGATGAATTAGACACTAATGACTGAAGACCAGAAGAGTTATGGGATGACATCAAGAACATCATACAGGAAGAAAGCAAAAGGTCATAAAGAAGACAAAAAGGAAGAAAAAGTTCAAAATAGATGTCAGAAGAGACTCTGAAACATGCTTTCCAGAATGGACATATGCTAAAGCAAATGGAAGAAATAAGGAGGTAAAAGAGCTGAATAGAAAATTTCAAAAGGCAGCTTGAGAAAACAAAGTCAAATACTATAAGGAAACGTACATAGACCTAAAGTTATAAAACACTCAGCATTTCTCAAGTTGAGGGAACTGAAGAAAATATTCAAGCCTCAACCTGAAATACTTCAGTATTTCAAGATTCTATGAGCAAATTATTGAACGATGCAGAAAGCATCAAAAGAAGATGGAAGGAAGACTAAGTAAAACTCAATGGAATACACCAGCAGACATGCGCTCGACTAGTAACCACGTTGGTCACTGACAAGGGAAGTGAGGGAAAAACAGCAATGAAGGTGCAAGCTAAATCCTACCACATTCAACAGACTCCTGTGAACTGGGTGGAGATCTGGTTAGCCAGCTGTATGACAAGACCTGGGGATTCCTGGGCCCAGAGTCAGTGACCATAGTCACAGAGGACTAGAATGGAAGAGTGAAGTGTCCAGCTGATAAGAAGAACACCCACACTTGTAGATAATACCCACTAGACCTGGCTTCAATGGCTGGATGATAAGAAATCAACTAGAAGAAGGAGAAAAAAGAGTAATCTGATACATTTGATGAACTTGATCTACACCTATGGATGCAGTAGCTCAAAAGAGGGAACAAATCTTTCCTATCCCCTCCATACACAGAGTAGAAAGGGGCAACTTGGACATTGGCTATCCAAAATGGGGGGTCTACAAAGGCAAGAAGTGACTGGCTTACAAACTTTCAAGAGGGAGCCTAGATCCACAGGGCGCAGAGGAAGGTAGAATCTCCACTGAATAGTATCCAATCTGTCTGGGCGGGGCTGATAAAAGAAGATGGGGATAGGACTCTAGTGGTACAATAGTGAATAATTGTTATCAGAACTGACTGTGAGGGTTGGAAATTTAAAGGTATATGTTTTGCAGCAAAAGGAGGGGAGTGGTTAACCTTGCAGTCCAGGAGTGGAGGTACCTGTAACCACCAAGGGAGAAGAGCAGAGTACAGGACCCTACCCTGAGACACAGTGACACCAGAGATTGAGGCAGAGATGATGACACTGAGAAATGGAGCAGCTGGGGACTCTAGACCCAGAGAGGGAGAGGGGCTGTGTGCTGACAACCAGGGGGGCAGGCCTGTGGGGTATACCCTTTGTTTGATGATTCATGGAGAGAACTGTAACCATGGCAATGAAACAATATACAATAGGATGAATGTAAAGCTAATGTTCTCCCATGTAAACTATCACATAATTCACAATAAAAACATTAAAAAAAAAGAAGACGGAAGGAATACACACACAGAGTCACTGTACCAAAAAGAAATGGTCGATGTTCAACCATTTCAAGAGATAGCATACATTCAAAAGCTAATGATATTGAAGGAAGAAGTCCAAGGTGCACTGAAGACACTGGCAAAGAACAAGGCTCTGGGAATTGGAATAGATATTGAAATCTTTCAACAAACTGATGCAGCACTAAAGGCACTCACTCGTCTATGCCAAAAAATTTGAAAGACCTGGCCAACTGATTGGAAGAAATCAGTATTTGTGGTCAAAGACAAGTGACCCAATGGAATGCAAAAGCCATCAAACAATATCATTATTATCATATGCAAGTAAAATTTTGCTAAAGATAGTTCAAAAACAGCTGCAGCAGTACATTGACAGGAAGCTACCAGAGGTTGAGGCTAGATTCAGAGGGGGACATGGATTGAGGTGTATCATTGCTGACGTCATATGGATCTTGGCTGAAAGCAGAAAATACAAGAAAGATGTTTACCTGTGTTTTATTGACTAGGCTTTCTATTGTGTGGATCATGACAAGCTATGGAAAGCATTATGGAGAACGAGTATTCTGGAACACTTAATTGTACTCATGAGGAACCTGTACATAGATCAGGAGGCAGTCGTTTGAACAGAAAAAGGGAACACTGAATAGTTTAAAATCAGAAAAGGTGCACACCAGGGATGTATTCTTTCACCATACTTGTCCTATCTGCATGCTGAGCAAATAATCCAAAAAGCTGGATTATATGAAGAAAAATATCAAATCATCAGGATTGGAGGAAGACTTACTAACAACCTCGAATATGTAGATGCTACAACCTTGCTTGCTGAAAGCAAAGAGGACTTAAAACACTGTTGGAGATCAAAAACCACAGCCTTCAATATGGGTTGCACCTCAATGTAAAGAAAACAAAACTCCTTATAGCTGGACCAATAAAGAACGTCAATACCAATGGAGAAAAGGTTGAAGTTGTCAAAGACTTCATATTGCTTGGATCAATCACCAATACTCATAGAAGCAGCAGTCAAGAAATCAAACAACCTGTTGCATTGGGCAAGTCTGCTGCCACAAGACCTCTTTCAAAAACAAAAATGTCAGTTTCAGGACTGTTGACCAAATCAACAGTATCACATGCACGTGAAAATTGGACAATGAATAAATAAGGAAGACTGTAGAAGAACTGATGTATTTGAGTTATGGTGTTGGAGAAGAATATAAAAGTACCGTGGAATGCCAAAAGAGCAAATAAATCTGTATTGGAAAAAGTACAGTCAGAAAGCTCCTTAGAAGCCAGGATGGCCAAACTTAAGTGTCTCATATTTCAGACATATTATCAGGAGTGGCCAGTCCTTCTAAAAGGACATCATGCTTGGAAGAGTGGGAGTATCAGCGAAAAAGAGGAAGACCCCTCCCCCCAACCAGATGGATTGGCACAGTAGCAGCAGCAGTGGGCTCAAGCACAGCAACAATTATGAGACTGGTGCTAGACCAGGCAGTGTTTTATTCTGTTGTGCATAAAGTTACTATGTACGGACTAGATGGCATCACCAACAATGATAAATCCTAATCTCTGCCTTAGTTAAAGATGCAGGTCTATATTATATTAATGAGGCCACAGTCCTGAACTAAGTAAGGCTTAGCTGTTTTCTGGGGTATGCTGGCTTGAATCAACTTTTATTTTACAAGTGATACAAGGAGCTCTGGTAACATAGTGGTTACGAATTGGGCTGCAGCTGTTGCGCAGGAAAAAGATGAGGCTTTCTGCTCCCGTACAGATTTACAACCTCGGATACCCTGAACAGGGTTGCTATGAGTCAGAACAGACTCACAACAACAACAACAACAACATGGAGATAACAGTGAGCAGTAGGAGGGACACAACAACCACCAAAAAAAAAGGAGCTGGGAGGGAAGTGGATCCTTTGGACCCAGGGCCTCATGGAGCTCTCCAAGGTACCTCAGGTCTACAGGTCACACAGCGTACAAGGAGCCTGCCTGAGAGCCAACAGAGAGAAAACTGCCCCCTAAACTTAGCACCCGGAATTTGGGCTTCTAAATGGTGACAGAGGATATTTCTGTTTGCTAAAGCCTGACCCAAGCCATGGTATTTTCAATAACCTCATATGGATGCGAAAGCTGGACAGTGAATAAGGAAGATCGTAGAAGAATTGATGCCTTTGA
>NW_006408597.1:4510478-4535105 GCF_000296735.1 Chrysochloris asiatica
ACTTCTGTGAGTGTTGACAGTTGATCCCAGAAAAATGAAGTCCTTCACAACTTCAATCTTTTCTTCATTGATAAGAATGCTGTTTATTGGTCCAGTGGTGAGGATTTTTGTTTTCTTTACATTGAGATGTTAGAATGGTTAATATTTTGAAAAAGGAAAATAACAAATGCTGGTATGGATACGGTGAAATTGGATCCTTTATCCATTCCTGGTGGGTATACAAAATTATACAGCCATTGTGGAAAGAAGTATGATGGTTCCTTATGAAAGTAACATTAAAACTATCACATGACCCAGAAATTCCACTGCTAGGTATATAGCCCAAGGGATTCACAGCAGGAAGACAAACAGACATGTGTTCATGGACGTTCACACTGATCACAATAGCCAAAGTGGAACCAACCCTAAATATCCATCACCTGATGAATGGATAAACAAAATGTGGTACACACACACAATGGGGTATCAAATCTTTATACAAATGATGTGTACATTCTACAAGAGTGAGTTCTTCAACCACAGCAACCAAGTATTTCTGTAAGCACACTAATTTTTTTACAGCCCATGTAAAAAGAAACTGGCATAGTTCCTGCATGAAACTCAAGGGGTGAGACTGGCAGCAAAAGAACAAAGGTCCTACTATTCAGCCTAAAGGAGAGATGAAGTCCTGATACATGCTACAATGAAGACTTTAAGCTGAATCACACTCATCAAAAAGGGCAAATACTAGTCCTACTTACATGACATGACAAGAACAGTCAAGTATATAAAGGTCAATGTTTATTAGTGGTTGCGTAGTGGATTACACGGTGACTCATAAGATATACACTGGACTGTGTGTGAATCACAAGGTGAGTTCAAGCCCACCAATCTCTCTGTGGGAGAAAAATGAGACTTTCTGTTCCCAAAACGATTCACAGCCTCAGAAACCCCTATACAACTGACAACACACAGCAGCGGCACCAGGGGCAAGAGGGAGGAAAAGGAGGTAAGTCACTGTATAGAAAGTTGTGAGCTTCTGTGTATGGTGAAGAGAAATTTCACATCAGATCAGAGAAATAGTGTACAGTATTAACATAGTTGACATCACTGAGCTAGAGACCTGAAAAAAGTTGATTGGAAAATGCTGTTACATTTCCACCCAAAAAAGCACCTACTGATATTGCCTATGAATAACCACCAAACAGCTCACGGGATTTGTTTTCATGGTTTTGGGGGCTATTCCAATCAGTTGTGCTAATACTGATTTTAGTGCTTCTATTCTAACTCTCTACGTCTTCTTGTTAGTGCCCTCGGGTTGGTTCTGACTCAATGACACTGTATGGGGTTTCTAAGCAGTGGCCGGTGGGTTTGAACTGCCAGAGAATTTGAATTGATGGTGCAGTTGAACCACCAATCATGTGGCTTTGCTGTTGTTGTTGTCAGGTGCCATCGAGTCGGAACCGACTCATAGCGACCCCATGCACAGCAGAACGAAACAATGTCCGATCCTGGGCCAACCTCACTACCACTGCTACACTTGACGCCATCAATGATGCCACCTGGCTGATCCATCTCGTTGGGGGGTCTTCCTCTTTTTCTCCGACCCTCCACCTTACCAAACATGATATCCTTCTCCACTGTGTTCTTTTAAAGAATTACTTATATATAATCAAACTGACAACAACCCAAAGGAATATATAAGCAGCTTAGGAGGCATTGAGTTTATGTTAATGATGGTGAAATAATTCAGAAAAGGGTCAATAAAGGCGGCACCATTTGAAGAATGTGACCAAAGTCACTAAATTGTACATGCATAAATTATTGAATTAGTGTATGATTTTAATCCGTATCCTTTCACTGTAATAAACTGTAACAGTGAGTATGACAGCTTTTCTGAGTTGTGAACCCTTCTAGTAAATCATTGAACCTAAGGGTGGTCATAGGAATCCCTCCACACACTTGTATATACTGAAAACTACACACTATTTCTAAGAGAAATCAAAGAAGACCTAAATAAATGTAGAGATGGAGTATGTTCATGGACTGGAAGACTATATTAAGGTGTCAATCATTCCAACACAAAAATTATCTCTGGAAATACTCAGATACCCATATGCAGAAAAATGGACTTTGATCAATATCTGATACCAAATAAAAATATTAACTCAAAAAGGAACATAGACCAAAATGTAAAAGGCAAGAACTATAAAGGTTATAGAAGAAAACTGTTCAGCATTTGGGTTAAAGATTTCTTACATATGAACCCAAAACACAGTCAACAAAAGAATAAATTGATAAGTGAGACTTCATCTGTATTACAACACCTGTTCTTTAAAAAATACTGTTAATATTTCAAAATCATTTAAAAAGAAAGGACAAGGCCAAATAGTCAGAAAAAGAATGGAGGAATCAGACTATGGCCCTCGACAACCCTTCAGGTCTCAATTTTCAGGCAAACAGTAGATAGGTATATGTTGTTGTTAACCTGCCATTGAGTCAGTTCCGACCCACAGAGACCCTGTATAGGGTTTCCGAGGATCGATTGGTGATCTTGAACCGTCAACCTTACAATTTAAAATGACTTTGTAGCCCAGAGCATTAACCCACAGCACCACACCAGGACTCCACATAGGTATATGATGGTGATGGTTATGTGCTATGGGGTCGGTTCCTACTCATAGCGACCTCTACAGGGTTTCTGAGGCTGTAAATCTTTACAGGAACAAAATGCCTCATCTTTCTCCCGACATAGGTATACAGGGGGAACAATAACCCTAGTAAAATAAGATCACCATGCAATAGGCAAGCATTCAAATTCAAAAGAGCAACATTCACCTGAAGGACAAAGTTGAAAGGGGATGGAAAGACAGTGGAATGCAAATAGGAACCACAGGGAATGAGTGGGATAATTTGCTGCATGGAGGGGATTGTAATAACTGAAATGAAACAAGGTGTGTGATTTGCTGAATGTAAAACTGATGATCTTGTCTGTAAACCTTCACTCAATTCACAATAAAAAGTTAAAGAAAAAACAACTCAATCTTAAAAATGAGCAAGCTATCTGAACAAACACTTTGCCAAAATGACTATCAGGATGTCAAGCACATGAAAAGATAAAAGATACTCAACATCTTTTATTGTATTACTCATTTGTTGTTAAGTGTTGGTGAGTAGGTTCCGATTCAGGGCAATCCTGCATAGGGTTTCCGAAGTTGTATATCTTTGTGGTAGCAGAAAGCCTCATCTTTTCTCACAGAGTGGCTGGTGGACTCAAACTGCCAAACTTGTGGTTCGTAGTCCAGTGTTTATTGTACAGAGTCACCACACTCCTGCATTATCCATAAGAGATATATAAATTTAAATCATAATAAAATACTATTATACACACCTTTTATAATGACTAAAAATTTAAAAGACAGGCTCTAGAAAGTGTTGATGAATATCTGGAGAAACTTGGAACTGTCATACATTGCTGATGGAAATGTAAAATCATAAAACCACTCTCAAAAACTGTTTGGCAGTACCTGATATAACTTAAGTAAAATCAAAGTATATATCTATACAAAGATTTGTACGTGAATGTTCACAGCAGCCATATACGTCCTAGCTAAAAACTAAAAACCAGTGAATGGATAACAAAACAAAATAACTGTAGTATAGCCATATAATGGAATACAATTGTTATTAGGCGCTGCTGAGTTTATTTTGACTCATAACCACCCTAATGTGACAAGAGTAGACCTGGCCTACAGGGTTTTCTAAGCTGTAATCTTTATGGGAGCACATCACCATAAAACTTTCAGTTAATAACTTTGTGCTTAAATATTGCAATATCAGGGCTCCTTAGTGGAAGACTACTCAGCAATTAAAAAGGAATGAACTATTTATATATGCTATAAGAATGATGAATCTTGTACAAGAATTACCATGCTGAATGAAAGAAGCTAGACAAAACAGTGCATATTGTATGATTTCATTTGTATAAAATTCTAGGAAATGAAACTAGAGTGTAGTCATAAAAATTGGATCAGTGGACTGATCCTGGGGACTGAAAGGGATTGGTAAGAAGAGATTAGAAAGGAGTACAAAGAAACTTTAGGGGGTGATGTTGTTGTGACAGACATTAATTATCTTGAGTGTGATGGTGGTTTTGAGGACATGTGTTATTATGTACCACTGAGTCAGTTCTGATTCATAGCAACCCTGTATAGGATTTCTGAGGACTGGCTGGTGGGTCTGAAACTTCAACCTTGCAGTCCAGTGCATTATTTTGCAGTGCCATACCAGGACTCCTGAGGGCATATGCAATTTGTACACTTTAAGTATGTACAGCTTGTTGTATGTCAATTACATTTCAATAGAGCTATTCAAAAAAGCAAAGCTCCTTTTCTCAAAGAGTGTACTTTGAAAAGTGACTAATAAGAGAAGATAACTCTAGTATTATTGAGGGATTTCCAAAAATGAAAAAAACCTCTTGTTAGTTAGAATCCTATAATGATGATTTAAGCATAACATTAAAGAGCTCTGGTAGCGTAGTGGTTACCAACTGGGCTGTAAACTGAAAGGTCAGCAGTTCGAAACTACCAGCTGCTCCACGAGAGAAAAATGAGGCTTTCTGCTCCTGTAAAGATTTACAGCCTTGGAAACCCTGTACAGGGTCACTATGGGTCGGAACCGACTCCACGGCACATAACAAAAACAACAAGCATAACACTGATTTAAAAAATATTTTTTAATTGTAGAAAAAGTTCAATCAGAAGAGTACAAGGGACTTAAAAATGTTATGGAAAATTGTCATCTTTTAATTCCACTTTCATACTAATTTTCAGAAGCCCCTTCATATAATAAAGTCCCAAGTTCACATTAGGAAACCCTGCTAATGCACTGAGCAAGCACTCAGCTGCTAACCTAAAGGTCAGTGATGTGACTCTGCCAGCAGCTCTGTAGAAGAAAAGATGTGGCAGTCTAGGTCCATAAAGGTAGCTACACCCTTGGAAATTTTGTGAGGCAGTTAGACTCTACCCTATAGAGTTACTATGAGTCGAAATTGACTTGACAGCAATAGGTCTGGTGTTTTACTTTATGTTCACATTACTCAGCTTCAATGTTGTTGTTGCTGTTGTTAGGTACCATTGAGTCCATATCAACTCATAGAAACTCTATACAACACAGATTGGTTTGTTCTTCTGCCAGTCCATGATACTTTTAATATTCTCCTCCAACACTATAATTCAAATACATCAATTCTTCTATGGTCTTCCTTATTCACTGTTCAACTTTTACATGCATATGAGGTTACTGAAAATACCATGGCTTGAGTGAGGTGCACCTTAGTCCTCAAATTGACAACTTGTACAGATCTGCCTAATGCAATACATAGTTTGATTTTTTGACTGCTGGTTCCATGTGCATTGATGGTTGACCCGAACAATGAAGTTTTTGACAACTTCAATATTTGCTCCATTTATATGGATGTTGTTTATTGGTCCCGTGGTGAGGATTTTTGCTTTCTTTACATTGAGGTGCAACCCATATCCAAGGCTGTGGTCTTTGATCTTCAACAATAAGTGTTTTAAGTCCTCTTCACTTTCAGCAAGCAAGGCTGTATCATCTGCATCTCATAGGTTATATTAATGAGTCTTCCTCCAATCCTGATGATGTTTTTCTTCATATAATCCAGCTTCTCTAATTATTTGCTCAGCATACAGATTGCATTAAGTATGGTGAAAGAATACAACCCTGTTGCACACCTTTTCTAACTTTAAACCTTTTGGCATTCCCTTGTTCTCCTCAAACAACTGCCTCCCGTCTATGTACAGGTTCCTCATGAGCACAATTAAGTGTTCCAGAATAATCATTCTCAGGAACTTTTTTCAAAGCTTGTCATGATCCACACAATCAAAAGCATTTGCATAGTCAATAAGGCACAGGTAAACATCTTTCTGGTATTCTCTGCTTTCAGCCAAGATCCATCTGATGTCAGCAATGACAACCCTCATTCCATGTCCTCTTCTGAATCTTGCTTGAACTTCTGGAGGTTCTGTGTCAATGTATGCTTGCAGTCATTTCTGTATTACCTTTAATACAACTTTACTCGCATGGGATATCAAAATACATTGTTCAATGATTTCCACATTCTGTTGGGTCACCTCTCTTTGGACTGGGCACAAATTCGGATCTCTTCCCATCAGTTGGCCTAATAGTTGTCTTCCAACTTTCTTGGCATAGATGAGTGAGTGCCTCCAGTGCTGCATCAGTTTGCCAAAAGATTTCTATTCGTATTCCTTCAATTCTCAGTACCTTGTTCTTTAACCATGCCTTCAATGCATCTTAAACTTTTTCCTTCAGTATGTTGATCACATGCTACTTCTTTTTTTTTTTTTTTAAGATAGATCACTTTTAATGTAAATAAAATGTTACACGATATTAAATTTAGAGACATCATGGGATTACAGGATTTTTCACAGCACAATGTACAGAAATTTGCAAACTTCCTGTACATAGTAGTAGAATCAATACTCTTGAGCAAGTCACTCAATGACATTTCGGTAATCTTCTACAAGTTCCTGAAAGCTTTCTTCCAGCTGTTCATGCTGCATGCTTATTTCTATTTGGTTCATCTGGTTTGTCAGTTCTTCTGGTCTTAGACATTTTCTCATTTTAGCAAGAACTCTCTGCTTTTTCTTATATGGGCTAATCAGTCTTCTTTTAATATCCAGTCTATAGCTTCTGTACTGCTCAGCATTACTCATGTCAGTTACTAGTAGTCGAAGAATTTCACAAACCCGTCTAGCATGTTGCTTATTGATTTTGAACTTCTTTTGTGCTTCTATTGCCGTATCTTCATTGAATTCTTGCATTAACTTTTCCCGGGAAAAACAAGGCAAGTCTTGACAAAGCTTCACAAGCACAAAGTCTCTCAATTTCACATAGCTTTTAGATGGATCTCCCGCTGTAATATCAAGAACTGAAGGAGAATCAATGTAGTATCTATGAACTGTCTCAAGAAGTTGAGCACCATGGCCTTGACCTTGAAATGGAGTCAATATCAGCATCTGACTTACACGTGGCCGGGTTTTGTCTGGGTACACATAGTAATTATAGACTGTCATGTAGCTCCATCCTTATTATACTTCTCAAATACTAGAAAGTAGTGCCATCTTTCATCATCCACATCAATAAAGCTAGCAGTTTCAATAAACCACATCAAAAAGGTCTGCATCCTTTCATGGTATTCTCGAAAGCCTCTACATGTCATGTCAGCCTTGTAAATCTGAAAGGTAAAGTTTTCTCCTCCTGTTGGACTGCACACAATCAAAGTTCTCATCAACTTTAGATGCATATTCAAGATGGAACACTGTTGACAAGCTACCAGCAATATAGTATAAGAGGATCTTCAGACCCTTGCATCCAAAAGCAGTTTCACTTGAGGTTCAATGTGACTTTGCAGTCCAGCGCACTAGGGAAATGAAAATCAAAAGCCACTTTTGCCCCACAGGATGGCTAATTTTAATTCAATTGCTGTGTTGGTGTTACATTTGTACTCTGCCAGTTTCTTCTCCGCTGCACTCTTATATTCAACCAAAAATTTCTCCATAGCACCAAATCCCACCATTTCCGAGCTGCGAGGGCCCGCAGGCTAAGGAAGGATGAATCAACCCGCACGCCACATGCTACTTCTTGAAATATTTTGAATACAGACCTTTCTTTTTGGTACAGTAACTCTGTGTATTCCTTCCATCTTTGTTTGGTAGTTTCCGCATCATTCAATATTTTGCCCTTCCTTCAGTATTACAAGTCAAGTCTTGATTTTTTTCTTTAGTTCCCTCATCTTGATAAATGCTGTACATTTTGGTTTCCTAACTCCAAATCTTTGCACATTTCCTTATAATATTTGACTTTGTCTTCTAGAGCAGCTGTTTGAAGTTTTCTATTCAGCTTTTTTACCTCATTTCTTCCACTTGTATTAACATCTCTACACTGGATATGAGTTTCAGAGTCTCTTCCGACGTCTGTTTTGATCTTTTCTTTCTTTCTTGTCTTCTAATGACCTTCTACACTATTCTTGTATGATGTTCTTGACGTCATCCCACAACTCTTCTGATCCTCAGTCTTTAGTGTCTAATCATCAAATCTGTTCTTCATATAACCTTTAAATTCAACTGGAATACATTTTAGATCATATTTTGGCTCTTGTGAACTTGTTTTAATTTTAATTTTATTCAGCTTTAGCCTGAACTTTCATATAAGCAATTTATGGTCTGTTCCACCATCTGCGCCTGGCCTTGTTTAAGGTGATGATATGGAGCTTTTCCACCGAATCTTTCCATAGATGTAGTCAATTTGATTTCTGTGTATTCCATCTGGTGACATCCATGTGCACAGCCGTCTTTTAAGTTGTTTAAAAAAGGTATTTGTAATGAAGAAATTATTGATCTTACAAATTTCTATTATATGATCTGCAGCATCATTTCTATCACCAAAATCACATTTTTCAACTAGTGATCCTTCCTCTTTGCTTCTAACCTTTTACATTCCAACTGTCAGAAATTATCAGTACATCTTGATTTATTCATATTGAATCAACTTCAGACTGAAGAAGTTGGTTAGAGTTCTTCAATTTCATCTTCACTGGCTTTAGTGGTTGGTGCATAAATTTGAATAATAGCGGTATTAACTGGTCTTCCTTGTAGGCGTATCGATATTATCCTATCATAGACAGCATTGTACTTCATGACTGATAGTGATATGTTCTTTTTGATGATGAATGTGAAGCCATTCCTCTTCAATTTGTCATTTCCAGCATAGGTACCAAGTGATGTTCAGATTCAAAATGGCCAATACCAGTCCATTTCAGCTCACTAATGCTAGGATATCGATGTTTATGAGTTCCATTTCATTTTTTAATAACTTCCAATTTTCTTAGATTCATACATTCCATGTTCCAACTATTTATGGATGTTTACAGCTGTTTTGGTCTTGGTGTGGCACTGTAAGTTAATGCATTGGACAGCAAAGTTGGGTTTGAACTGCAAGGTCAGTGGTTCAAGCTCACCAGTCATGCCTTGGAAACCCTATACAGGGTTGCTAAGGGTTGGAAACGACTCAATGGCACCTAACAACAACAGCTGTTTCAAGGTGATGTGAGAGCATAGTGGTTACGAATCGGGCTGCTATCCTCAAGGTCAGCAGCTCGAAACTAGCAGCCATTCCGCAGGAGAAAGATGAGGTTGCCTGCTCCTGTAGAGTTACAGCCTCGGAAACCCTGCACAAGGTTGCTATGAGTTGGAACCAACTCCACGGCACACCACCACCACATCTGTTTCAGAGTCTTAGTGTGGCAATGCAGGTTAGTGCACTAGACTGCAAAGTCAATTTGAACTACACTGCCAGAGATTCAAGCTCACTAGCCGCTCCTTGCAAACCCTACACAGGGTCGCTATGAGTCAGAACTGACTCAACAGCACTAACAACAACAACAACAACAACAACAGCTGTTTCAGTTTCAATATTTATCAACTAATGGCAAGTTTTGTTTCATCTATTCTCAAACCCACTTCTCACCTCCTGTATTATTTCGAAGCAAATATCAGATATTACTTCCTTCATGAATAGCATACACTTCTAAAGGTACTTAAAAGTTATCTTTGTTGTTGTTGTTAGGTGCAATCGAGTCAGTACTGACTCATAGCGACCTTATGCACAGCAGAACGAAACACTGCCCAATCCTGGGCCAACCTCACTAAAAAAACTGGTGTTGTAGTTACAATAAATGACTTCATGATAGGGGTAGGAAGATTACTCTTTTCTGCTTCAGGGAGGGTAGGGTGCCTCAGGAAATGGATAGTATGTGGGCAGTATGTTCCTATGAAGACGGATGCCCGAGAGTCCCTACAGTACTGAGTCAGGGGCGTCAATCTAACCTAACTTCCTTCCTTCTGCTTCAGTACAAGTCCAGCAGCCTAGTGACTGTACTTCTGAAGCAGCAAAAAATTGCGAGGGTATTTTTAATACAGTCTACTTGTACAGATTTCTATTGTTTATTTTTATAAAAGGAGTATTATAAACAAAAACTTGTGACATGAGTGTGCAATATGAACATTGTGAACAATTTGATGTACTTTTAAAGCCATGTAAACCATGTTCTACAATTTACTTTGAGCAATAGTATGAGGGGGCTTCAGAAAGTTTGTGGAAAATGAACTTAAAAGATAATGGGGGGGGAAGATAATGGAATTTTCTTAAGAATCATTTTTCATGAATCAGTTTTTAAAGCCCCTTCATATATGAGATACTTTTCTATGCTGATACATATAAATGTATCCTGATCTTTCCACGCTGATACATATACCTTGATCTTTAAATATATACACACATACAAACACTCTTGTATTCTATTTTATCTCTTTATTATAACAAACATGTATAAAGAGTAAGTCCAAGTATTGCTACAAACCCATAGAATTTTTACTGGAAAAAAAGTATCAAAATGTGAAGCTATTGCTTCTTTACATACCGTATGTCTAGATGTATATACTGCTGAAGGCAGTGTTTCTATCTTCTCTAACCCTTTTACAAAGAATTCTGTGCTTACACCATGTCAAAACAGTACTTTTGGCATCTTCGAAGGACTTAAATTCAGGCTGCAGAGTGAATGGGTTAAGGTTTCCCAACAAAATTCTTGTAGGACAACCCTTGCTTCACTTGAAGAATAAGCAGGTGCACTGACACAAGGGAAAGCAATTCCTCAACACAACTTTCCTGGCCTTTTTCATGCCAATGCAGTTTGCAATTTTCTTAAAACATCATAGCAAGTGCATATGCTCATTCTGCAGACTTTGAAAAAATAGGTCAAGGATATTCTTTTGGAACCCCCCAAAACAGGTTGCACAACCTTCTGAACTGACCTCTCTGACTTGAAATTTAACTGGGCCAGCAAATCTCCTGGGAAGTCACTGTTTTGATTGGATCCTTTCCCGTCTCCCCTTCTCCCCGACCCTGAATGAGACTAAGCCAAGTTATCACTGAGAGAACTTGTCCACAGTCATCCACTGATCACAGAGACATGTTTAAACATGTTTTGTTTACAACAAACCTAAGTAAGTATTAACTGAAACCCTTGGCTGCCATCAGATTTCCATGTAATAACAGTCAATATGTCTGCAATGTTTACTCAGTGTACTCCATTCTGTTTATACATTTCTAGTTGATATTTTATTTACTTACTTAAAAGGAGACTCCATATTAAAAAGCATCAATCCTACAAGACTTTTGGATATTGTTTGGATTTCTAAAATTAGAAATGTAAAGCTCCTCAGCCTATACCACAGAAAGGACCAGAAGTAGTAGCTTAATTGAAGAGCTGGCAAGTTAAGTGGAAAACTTGAAACCATTTACTACTTATAGGCAGTAAGTTTCCTACAACACACAGAATTCCAGCCAGCACCTGCTTAAACTTTGTAGGTATTAACCATTACTCTAATGCCATGAAAGACTGCCTTATCCCTGAACAGCTAGCTGACTTAACTGGTTACAGGTAATATTTAACATTTATGGGGCTGTTGTGTTAGGACTGAATCTGGAGTTTCTAACAACTGATTAAGATTTGTGTGAAAGATTTCTACCTTTACTCTTATGCAAAGGCAAACATGTTCCTCTGGAGGTCGCTGAAATTTTAAGTTCTTTTCTTCCTCACTTCTCTTTGACATAACTGAGATCATAAATTCATTACTATAAACAGTACAGGAAGAAGTGCAGCCAGAATGCTCATTGGAGGACAAAATGGACAAACTTCGTCTCTCCTACTTCGGACATATAGTCAGGAGGGACCAGTCACTGGAGAAGGATATCATGTTTGGTAAGGTGAAGGGTCAGAGAAAACGAGAAAGATCCCCAATGAGATGGATTGGCCAAGCGGCAGCATCAATGGATTCAAGGGTGTCAACTGTAGTGAGGTTGGCCCAGGATCGGGCAGTGTTTCGTTCTGCTGTGCATAGGGTCGCTATGGGTCGGTACCGACTCGATGGCACCTAACAACAACAACATAAACAGTACAATACAACTGTGTCAAAATCTGATTGGGCCTGTGGAATCAATTCAGTTTAAATTTAGATCAGTACTTCTCTTTAATTTTTTCTCCTAAATGTCCCAAGTACTTAGATGGCACTTTTAACTTTTTAAAATCTCTCACATTTAAAAGTGATCCACCATTCTCTAGAAAATGAAGCTCTATCAGTTTATGATTTGCTAACAACTTAATTAAGTTCTTTGCACATAATAATTTTATCAGAAAAGATACTGTAGCTACAATTACTCATAAAGACCAGACACATTTTAATGTTATAAATTGAACAGCTGATGTTAACAGATTTATTATCAACAACTTTTAAAAGTTGTTTATGTATTTCTCTATATATAGAATATGTATATATTTTCAAATATATACATACATATATATATTGGTGGTGGTGATGTGCTGTGGAGTCGGTTCCGACTCACAGTGACACTTATACAGGATTTCTGAAGCGGTAAATCATTATGGGAGCAGAAAGACACATCTTTCTCCTGCGGAACAGCTGGTAGTTTCGAACTGCTGACTTTGAAGTTCGCAGCCCGATTTGTAACCACTGAACAGGAAAAGGTAAAAACATTCACTGCTCTGTCTGCCCAGGAGACAAGCTAAAATGTTAATCAGGTTACTGAGCAGAACCAATGCTCTGGTTTCCCATCTGTCTTCAAACAGGTCTGCAACCTAACCCCTCCCCAATTCTGACCCCAGTAAGTCTGCACTGTCCTGTATTCGGGCCTCAGAATCTGGAGAAGCTAGCTTCTCTGAGCCAACCAGCTTAATAAAATCTGAAACTCTACTTCACCTCTCTGAGTGGCCTCAGTTTCTTCGACAATGGATCAACAGCTGCTGCAACACCCTAGGGCCCAGGGCTGCTATGTCATTCCCAGGCCCAGAGCTGCTGTAACACTCTCAAATCTAAAACAGCTGAACATTTGGTTCCCTGACCAGGAAACCGACTGCACTGGCCCCTTGAGCCACCGGATTGGATTCAGAGAGTGGCTGATGGCAAGCTACCGTCACATTTGATGGTTCCTGAGGCGTTCTGCTCCCGTAAAGCTTTACAGCCTCGGAAACACTGTAAAGGGTCGCTATGAATCGGAACTGACCCCAAGGCACATAACCACCACCACCACCACCACCTCCTCCAAGTAGGGGGCAGCTAGCCACCACACCTACTTCTCCTGACTGGAATCGAAAGGAGAAGCTGAACTAGAGAATGGACCAGGACTTCTGGAAGAAGTAAGGCCCTGGGGCCCGGGTTAAACCCAGTCAGGCCTGGCTGATCCCCTTCCAAGGTCTCACCTAGAGGTCTCAGTCAGGAACTTCCCTAAGAGGGGTGTAACAGCCAGAAACTCTTGTGTTATTGGTTGAGTGCAAGTAACTGAAGTGCAGCTTCTCACGCTAGGTCTGTGTGGTTCCACGGGCTCCAGCTACAGAATACTTAGGTGTTATGGGTAATTTTCATAGTGAGTCAACAGTCTTAGAACGTATGTTAACTAATTTTTTTCAAAAAATAAAAAGAGAGGGAGAGTTTCAGTTTGGACAGTGGCAGAGTCAGCCAGGTAGAAAAGGCTCCACAGGGGAGGGACTGAAAACCCACAGAAGCTGCGCTCACAGAACACCACCAGAGGTATGGATCTACCATAAGGTCCAGAACGTCAATTTCCTGCACTCGCAAGTAAAAAAAATCATGAGTTAGGAAACTCGGGAGGCAGGACTCCCTCTGGGGCCACAACCCTGGACAGAATTCAGAGGGTGGGGCTACAGCCAGATCAGCACAGGGAACCAGCAATAAAGGTGGTGCAATGACATCTGCAAAAGGAGGTTGGGGGGGGGGGTTCTACACAGTTTTTCCTCCTATTCCTTGTGGCTACTTCTCTGCTCAGCCCTGACACATTCAGGCAGGTGTGTGTGCAACACCCCCCCCCCCCAAAAAAAAAAAAATAAAAGTCCAGCACTGACCCCACAGTTTACCACAAAGAGCTTAGCGGCTCTTTATGATGTCAGCCTTGGGGTCACCGCCCTAAAATTAACTTATGCAGGGCCCTTTACTGGGGCCTATATAGCAAGGAAAAAACAGGCCCATCAGGCCTGACAGACAAACTGTAGAACAATCTGTAAAACCCCAACATAAAAGGATGCAACAATCCCAAGAATTACACTGTGCAAACACACATACCTACCTGACCTTCAGAGACAAAAATAGTGGGCAATCATTCTCCCATTAACTTCTCAATATCTATCAGCACACCTCCACAGTGATGACTAGAGTGGCCTGAGCGAGCAGACAACCCCACCCACTGTTGGAGGCTTCTACAGTGCACACACACTGCTGGTATGGCAAGGCAACTGGACAGTCAACCACAGTTTTATTTTTGTTTCAAAGTGGTGGTTTTTGTCTCTGCTTTTATATTGCTTCTGCTTTTGGTCCTGTTGATCAAATATTTTTTCTAGAGGTGGGAGCTCTCTCTCCCTACATTACCCAAGAAGAGACAGCAATCGTGGCCATATAGCCAAACTACAAGCATATCCTATAATATTCCACCACTGAGACAAGAGCCAGTAACAGTACTAAAAATTTATATGTGAAAAGGGTAGCCTATCTCCTGATCACATCCACCAGGAGACCCCCACTAAGTTTAATACCACAATAACAAATATCCATTTTTAAGCATTAAAAAATCCATATAACTATTGGAAATGACAAACAAAAGATCTCAAAACATGTCCAAAAACAGAAAAGAATAACTGAGACAAATACACTGGAGACAAACAAAGGCTCCCCAGAGGGGGAATCGCAAGTTTTGGATTTGCCTGAGAAAGAATTCAGAAGAATGATGTGGAAACAAATTTAAATGCTCTGAAAATGGGTAGCGGAAAACATGGAAGTCAGGAAAGTACTACAAAAGCAATCAAACAAGATTGATACAGCACTGGAAACAAATCAAAACTGCAAAAAGAGGTTCAGATGATTAATAATAAAGTATCAGAAATGGACAATACACTGAAGGGGGAAACGAGCAGAACAGAAGAGATAAAAGCTAGAACTAGCAAGGTGGAAGACAAATCTCTCAATACTGCTAAGATAGAAGCGCAAGCAGAGAAAAGAATTTAAAAATTTGAAAAGAGTCTAAGATTCATGCTGGATAACATGGAGAGAACAACTTAAGAATTACTGGTATTATGGAAAAGGAAGAATCAGAGAAGTCCACAGAGGAGACAGTTCAAGAGCTTCTGGAAGAACATTTCCCTAACATCTTGAAAGATGGGACGATAAACATTCAAGAAGCCGAACATACCCCAGGAAGGATAGACCCCAAAAGAAAGTCATCAAGACATATAATAATCAAGCTCTCCAAAATCAAAGACAGGAGAGATTTCTAAAAGTGGTGAGGGAAAAGAGAAGTGTCATTTACAAAGGCAAGCAAATCAGATTAAACTCTGACTTCTCAGCAGAAACCATGAAGGCAAGAAGGCAATAGGGAGTCATACAAAAAAACCCTAAAAGAAAAAAACTGCTAACCAAGAATCGTCTATCCAGCAAAACTATCAATCAAATACAAGGGTGCAATCAAACCATTCCAGGATAAACAGAATCTAAGAGATTTTATCAAAACCAATCCAACACTTCAAAACATCCTAAAGGGAGTTCTTTGGACTGAAAACCAACAAGAACAGACAACAACCAGAGATTGACAGGCATGGCAACACCACCTGGAACTCACACGACAGACAGCAGAGTTCAAACCAGAACAAAACTACAACAACGAATTCAAAGGAGCTGGGAGGTCAACCAAAGTTAAAAATAATAGCAATGTCAAAAAAGGGACAAATGTAGGAACAGAGACCCAGGTGGTGAGGATGTCAGATAGATTACAGGATACAATAGCTTCTCTTAAATGGAGAGAAAAGTTAACAGACTATAAGGTAACCCAAAGTTAACAGACTATAAGGTAACCCCAAAGAAAGTTAATACTTCACAACTTACCATGAAAATGAACTTCCAGGTAGAACAAGCAAACATGAAAATTAAGAAGAAACCGACAAGAAACAGCACAAAACACAGAAACTCAGCACAAGAAGGCATGCAGAACAAAGGAACAACAAAGAGCTACCAAAAAATTAATAAAATGACAGCAATTAATTCACACCTATTGATAATTACATTGAATGTCAATGGATTGAATGCACCAGTCAAGAGACAGAGAGTGACAGACTGGATAAGAAAACAAGACCCTTCAATATGCTACCTGCAAGAGACACACTTCACACAGACAAAAACAGACTAACAGTTAAAGGATGGAAAAAAATATAACAAGCTAACTGCAACAATAAACAAGCAAGAATGGCAATTCTAATCTCTGATAAAATAAACTTTAAGACAAAAACCAGCACCTAATAACAATAATGGTTAAGTAAGGGGTACTCAGGGACCTACATAAGTCTATTTCTACTCCTTTCCTTAAAGTAACAGTTTGAAAATGAATATAAAGCCTGTAGCATTCAAACTCTCATAATCTGTATCCAGAGAACTTCATAATCCGGCCCCCCTCCTAACTTTTTAAAAAGCTATTTCCAAAGACAGCAAAAAGGAAAATATATATCAAGTTTCTGATGAATAAAGGAGCAAATTGATTGTTGCAAAATCTGTCTTTAACACCACCCCCCCACTTAATAACCAAGCCAAAATGTGTTGGAGACAATGAGACTCCACAGCAACTAACAAGCACTAAATACCAACACAGCTCAAGGTGGAAGAGCCCCTCTCCACTCCCAGACACTCCCCCTCCAGTTAGACTCCCTGACAATGCCCTCAAGCTACAACCCTAGGCTGTGGTCCTTTCCAGGGCTTCCCTTGATACTCATTTAACTTGATTTCACTTGATTAAAAATGTTCTAGAAATACAGTATGATCTGCCTTTGTTGACTTATCTCAAAGGATGGGATCCTTATCAACTAACATTTTCAGAAAATGCTTCCTCACTCATAATCATTTTTCTATTAGTAATGACATCCTGTTTGCTCTATTCTAATCCTACCCATCCTTCAAACTCTACTTTGTGAGGCTTCTCCCCACACATTTTGTCCTTTAATTGGAATCCTGAATCTTTGGCATATAAAGAGAACTTCAGGCCGATCACCACTACTCTAGTTCAAGTTTTCTTTCCTCAGCAAATTTGGTCAGTGGTCTTCCAATCTAGTGTGATTACTTTCAGTGACAAGCACACTAGCCCACAAAGCAGCCCATGCTCTTTCAGACTTACTGTAATTCTGAAAAAAAAATTCTTTTCACTTGTCCAGAACCCCTTTAATGGTAACTTCTACCACTCTTCATAGCCCTGTCCTCTGGTTTTAACAGAGGTCCTGACCTCCCTTCCCAGTGCAGCCATCAAACGCTTCTATTTGGTGTTTGATGTCCCCCCATTCATGCTCCTCCTCTTAAAATTCCACCAATTCTCTAGTTATTTCACAGGTCATGTGTAGAGCCTGGATTCAATCTCTAATGATTAGCTCACAGGTAGATTTGACTTCTGTGTGACTGATAAGTCTATCCCATGGCATGAATCACACCCCTTTCCTGATTCCCTCTGCTGAACTCTCTGAACACTTCTACACATAGCCTTACATTCATCATTGCACAATCACTTGGTCAATGAACATTTACCAAGCACTGTGAAGAACTTTGTTGTTATTGTTTGGTGCTGTCAAGTCAGTTCTGACTCCTCCAAGTGACTCTATGAACAAAACACTGACCAGTCCTGTATTCTCCTCACAATTGTTATGTTGGAGTCCATTGGTGCTGCTATCATGCCAATCCATCTCATTAGAGGTCTTCCTCTTTGTCACTGACCCTCTATTTTACCAAGCATGAAGTCCTTCTCCATGCACTGGTACCTCCTGAGATGTGCAAATTATAAGAGAAAAAATCTTGTCATCCGTACTCTAGGAAGATTCTAGCTATACTTTCCAAGACAGTTGTTTGTTCTCCTGGCAAACCACGGTACTTCAAATATTCTTTGCCAACACCATAATTCAAGTGTATCGATTCTTCTTTGATCTTCCTTATTCATTGTCCAACTTTCACATGTATATAAAATGACTGAAAATACCATGACTTGAGTCAGGCATACCTTAATCCTCAAATGACATGTTTGCTCTTTCACAGTTTAAAGAGGTCTCTTGCAACAGATATGCCTAATGCGCAATCTGTCCCTTGAGTTCTTGACTGCTGCTTCCATAAACATTGATTACGGATCCAAGTAAAATGAGTCAATCTGTCTACATTTATCATGATGTTATTTATTACTCCAGTTGTGAGGCTTTTCATTTTCTCTTCATCTAAGTGAATTTATACTGAAGGCTGCATCTTTGATCTTCATCAAGAAGTATTTCAAGTTCCCTTCGCTTCCAGCTAGTAAGGGTGTGTCACCTGCATACCACAGATTATGTTAAAGTGTCTTCCTCCAATCTTAACTCACATTCTATTTCATATAATCCAGCTTCTTGGATTATTTGCTCACCATACAGGGAGCTCTGGTAGCGTAGTGGTTACGAATCGGGCTGTGAACCTTAAGGTCAGTGGTTCGAAACTACCAGCCGCTCCGCGGGAGAAAGATGAGGCTTTCTACTCCCGTAAAGATTTACACCCTCGGAAACCCTGTTCAGGGTCGCTATGGGTCGGAACCGACTCGACGGCACTTAACAACAACAACAACAACATACAGATTGAATGAGTATGGCAAAAGGATACACCCCAGCACACAACTTTACTGATTTTAAACCATTCAATATTACATTGTTCTGTTCTAATGACTGTCATTTGGTCTACGTACAGGTTCCTCATGAGCACAATTAAGTGTTCTTGATTATCCATTTTTTGCAATGCTATCCATAGTTTTATATGATCCACACAGTTAATGAACATTAACTGAGCACTGTGAAGAATTATAATAGGTACAGAGTCCTGGTGTGGTGCTGTGCGTTAATGTGCCAGACTGCAAAGCCGTTTAAACTACAAGGTAGGTGGTTCAAGCTCACCAGTCACTCCTTGGAAACCCTATACAGAGTCACTATGGGTCAGAACCGACTCGATGGCACTTAACTACAACAACAACTGGGGCAAAAAACAAAAAAAAGTAAACATGCATTTTATTTACTTTAGTACATAGAGAATGCTCCTTAGACGTGATGATGACAAGACTTTGGACACACTATCAGTCCCTGGAGAAGGACATCATGCATGGTAAAGTAGAGGGTTAATGAAAAACAGGAAGACCCTCAACTAAATGGACTGACACTGTGGCAGCCCCAATGGTCTCAAATATAGCAACAGTTGTGAGGACAGTGCAAAACTGGGCAGTGTTTCATTCTGTCCTAAGGTCGTTATGAGTCAGGAGACTCAACGGCACCTAACAACATGTGTCAGCCTTGGAAATAAAAGGAAAAAAGTAAGTAAGATGATGAGTCTGCTCTAAAAACAAAAACACAAGATAGGTAAATAGTTAATAGTAAATTTAAAATAGTAAACACTGAGGAACTATCAGGTGACATACACCTAGAAAAGTTGGAGAATGATTCAACTAAGGAGGCATCTGAACCAAGGAACAGCTGTACGAACACTCATGTGCTCACAGCACCAAAGGGTACAAAGCACTGTCCTCAGTTGCAGCTCAACAACTACACACATTCATTTGGTAATGTAAAGGAAGTCACTCAGTGTCTCTTGGACATGAAAAGAGATGGTAATTGCACCCACAATCTAGCCAGGGCAGTTTCAGAGGCTGACACTGTACCTGGCTACGTACAGTATTGCTCAGGTGGTTGTCTTCGGACATCTGTGCATTCTGGAAGTAGGACAAGGGTGCAGGTAACTCTGTCATTGGAGCAACTGTATAGAAACACTTTTTCCACAGAGCACAAAGCCTCTTGGGGTCCTGAAAAGGGAAAATCAATCAATCAATCAAAGAATCCTTTGTGCAATACGATTATACTTTCATTTTAAACACTTTCATTAATCACATTCAACAAAAACAAACCTTCCTTTCATCTGCTCTCCTCCAGGATTAGTTTTCTAAGGACCTCGGGCACATGTGGCTTTCAGGTTTCTCAGACTGGGTCTGAACAAGGATTTTACCAGGTCACATTCTAGTAAATCTAGACACACCACCAAATCCTTATAAGACCAATTTGTAGACCAAAAAATGTATTAATTCGTCATGACCTTGGACTGACAAATTTACTGTCAGCTCCAGGTAACTGTTTTGTTTTTAGAGCAAGTTCATCATCTTTTACAATGCAGGCCTGGGAGTCCACACCCTCCTCCCTGCACTTCACATCAGCTGACTCCTTCCATTCACTCACTCTCTCAGCTCAAGCCCCCAAGGTTTAGGTCAATTCCTGTAGGCTTAGAAGTGCACACAATTCCCTCAACTCCAGACCAGCTAGTCCTTCCTCTTCTCTCAAACTCATTTCTTCATTGCTGCACTCTCCCCCACTTCCATTCTTCACGCAGACGCAGATGGTCACCAGTGAACATACTGCACTGTCTGTCAGCACCCTTTAACCTTCAGTTCTAGAATGGGGTTTTCTCTGTAGGCCACAGACTTTTCCTGCCTCAATGCATCCAAGAGCAAACTGCCTGTCTGAAATTCAATCTGGAAAATCAACTATATTCTATCACAAAGACACTAAAAGACTTCAGATTTAGAGCAAAAGAAGCTGAATGATCTTAAGGAACACCTTCATCAAAATTTCATTTTCTATGCTGATCAATCCAATCTAATATTTATATCTCCATAAAATTATGTCTTATTGTTGTTGGTAGGTGCCATCGAGTCAGTACCGACACATAGGGACTCATATGTACAACAGTGTTGCAGCCCGTCCAGACCCTGTCAGGAGTTCGAGGCCCTGTGGGCCCAAGTGTTGCAGACCATACAGGCCGCAGGCTCTGAGGAACAGACTCTAGCCACCTGGCAGACATGGCAAACTGTTTTTCATCTTAGTATCCAGTTATGTTTGTTATTAATTCCATACATGAGCCCTTAATAGCCACAGATAAATGTAATATTTTCCTAAAGCCGAGACTGTAAAGGTTTCAAAGGTAAAGCTTTTCTCCAAAGGATTGACTAAAAATAGTCTTGCTACTTCCCGGTTCTTTGTTCTATAGACAAAAGGACATCCTCCCTAAATCTCTCCCAGGTGCAGGCCATTCAACTAGGTTCCTGCAAACCTGGCTCAGGAAGCCAACACAGCGGGACTCCTCCCAAGCCTTTTGACCTTCCTTCTCACCTTCCCCCAACTGAGCCCAGGTGCTATAGATATGTTAATTGAGCCTGAGAAACCAAGTTGCGGGCCTGGGATTCGAACCTGCAAATTACGATGTAAAGTTGCCTGAACGTCAGGAAAATTATCTATGTTAGCGGTACCTTGTCTTAGTCCCTCCCAGCTTGGTGTAAGGTTCCTCCCCTAAATAAAACGGAGGCGCAGAACGAATCCAGGTGCATTACGGGCATGCGTTAAGAACGTGCATTACAACTGGCAAGGCGTGCACTACAGCATGCAGGGGGCTCAGTCCAGCATTGCAACCATACTGCCTGCTTAGCCAAGATGTTTACTATGCAGGATATTACGGCCTTCTTGGCTGAGATGTTTAAATGCAGGATCTGCCTGATGCCAGTCCCGCATCCACTATGGTTTCGGGGTGTCTCTTTGTCTCCCTCTTTGTGTCTTTCTGTGTATTCTTTCTATATCTTTACAGCCCCCAGATATCCCCACCTCGTGAACCATGTTCCTATGTCGAGGCTGGTCCCCGACACAACAGAATAAAACACTGCCCAGTCCTAGACCAACCTCACAATTGTTGCTATGCCTGAGCCCATCGCTGCCACCACTGTGCCAATCTATCTTGGTGGGGGTCTTCCTCATTTTTTCTAGCCCTCCACTTTACCAAGCATGCTAATTTTGCAAAATTCTTCTTAGTATCTGATTATATCCTTATCACAATATTTCATGGCAGGAAGAACTGGTAATATTATCTATTGTACAAAAGTAGAAGGGGTCCAGAAAAGTTTGATGACTTAAGATCACACAACTATCTAGGCAGAAGCAGGCAAGGCAAGAATGGCAGACCCCTGGCCCCCAGCCTCAGGTCTCTCCTTTGCATCTTGCCACAGCCTTTTTACACACATCACTGGCTCTCAGAGCTTATCTTGCAAGTGGTGGTGACATTCCAATTTGACTGAATACCTTCATTTCCACCAGCCAATTCCTTATCATTTCAACTTTCCTTTTGATAGTCTTAAAAAATATATATCTGTTTACATACCTACAACAATATTCCCTTCAATAAACATGGAGTACCTAAAACATGGAATCCTTGTGTGGAATTACAGGATAAGCACACCGGACTGTAAACCATAAGATCTGTGATTCAAACCCACCTTGGAAACCCTATACAGGGTCATTATGAGTCAGAACGAACTCAACAGCACTTAACAACAAGCTAAAACATTATTGAATACATACTTTCAGAGAAAAGCAGTTTGTTTTTCTTTATAGAGAAATAGTAGAATTAGTGTCAACTCTTCTGTGTTGCATTTTTTCATATAAATGCAGGCTACTCATCCTTCTAAATAATTTTTTTTTAATTCTAATGATTTTTTAATAAAAAATGTATAAGGCAGCATTTTCCTCTAGTAAAGGTATTAAGTTCAACCTAACTGATTTATCTACATGTAAATTATTCACATCCTGACAGATTTTTAACCTGGATAGACTTTGTTTTCTACGTATCACCTCTCCTACATATCGCCTCTCTACTCCCCTCCCCTTTAGCCCACAGTCAGGTGGTATGGGTTCATAGAACTAGAAATTAATTGAAAAATACAAGGAGTCCTGATGTGCTGTAGCATAAGCACTGGATGGCTAACTACAGTATTAGTGGTTCAAACTCATCAGACACTCTGCGGCACTTACAACAAAGTCTGAGGAGAAATGAAGGACTATGTCCATGCATGGCATGTGGCAAATGAACAGTGATGTCAGTTCCAGAACTCAGTCTTGATGCCTAGGTCAGGTCTTTTCAAGTTCATCTACGAAATCTAAAAGGAGCTCTGGTAGCATAGTGGTTATGAGTCAGGCTGCTAACCTCAACGTCAGGAGTTTGAAACTACCAGCCATTCCATGGGAGAAAGATGAGGCTTTCTGCTCCCGTAAAGATTTACAGCTTCGGAAACCCTATGCAGGGTTTCTATGAGTAGGAACCGACTCCACAGCACACAGCCACCAAGAAATCTTAAGCTTCCTGTACTGCTGTGAAGATCACAATGCTACAGGACCCCACTCCTGGCAGAGCTGTTCAGAAGGAAGCAGAGGCAAGCAACAAGACTAGGTCTTCAATCAGGCTTGGTGAACAATACATACTGTTTATATAAAGAAAGAAGTAGGCAAAACCAGATTTGAGTTTGGTCCCGTAACAGCTGAAAACAATTGCTTGCTTTGAGCAAGCCAAATGAGCTCAGCGTTCAGGCAGCTGTAGCAAAAGACACTAGTGGACTTCATAACATTCTTAGCAGAACGCCAAGAACAAGATAAAACAGCTGGTAAATGAGGATCTTCCATATGAGCTGGGTTGTACAGGGAAAAGGGAGATTCTGTATTTTCTCTCTGGCCACCTGCTAGAGACTTCCGAAGCCTGACACGGCACACTTGCATCCCCTGCCATTCATTTCCTTTCTCTTAAGACACTTGCCCAATCAGATGAAAGAGAAATCCTTCTCTGATGGGAAACTACAACTGCCTTCTATATTATATACAAAGAAACTTTAAAAGATCCATGAGAACTACTGATAATTTCAAAGCTTAAATGTGCTGAGCAAAAGTGTAACCAGACTTATGTCTAACCAGAAAAGTTTCTACCCATCAGCACTGTCAAAAAATATCATCTCAACAGCCAAGAATCTGAAATTAAGTTTATTAATTTGAAGCACCATTAAAAAAGTACTTTTTTGTCGTTCACTACAACCCAAATAAAATTAAATCCCAAATTTTATATGGTTACTTATTGATGCCACTTTCTTCACTCTCAGAGATAAATGCAAACAAATCTTGTACTCAACAAAAATAAGTATCTTCATAGCACTTTTTATCATGATCTTCTCCAGCCCAAAGAGCTTGTAGCTTATGGCCATTAGTTTCTCTTTTACTTAGAAAACTGCTAGAGAAGGTTTAGTTTTGTTGCTTGCTTTTTTTTTTTTTTTTTTTTTTGCTGCATCTGCATTTTAGTGTTAAGAAGTGTCCATGTGCCAAATGCTATTGTTTTTCCACAAAAGTAACATATCAGCCTCGGTGCTACTTTGACAGCTTCTCCCTTGAATATGTTGTTAAGTTCCGTCGAGTCGGTTCCAACTCATAGCGATCCTTTCTTAAGTTTCCGAGGAGTAACCGGGGAGCTTGCGCGAACCTTATGGTTCAAACCCATCTTTTTTTTTCTTAAATGTTTTATTGTGAATTATGTGATAGTTTACATGGGAGAACATTAGTTTTACATTCATTCTATCGTATATCGTCTAATT
>NW_006408597.1:4535510-4537354 GCF_000296735.1 Chrysochloris asiatica
TAAGCCAGTCACTTCTTGCCTTTGTAGCCTGCCCCTCCCCCATTTTGGGTAGCCAATGTACAAGTTGCCCATCCCTGTCTACACTGTGTGTGGAGGGGGGTGGGAATGATTCTTGCTGTAAGGACTTGTTCCCTCTTTTGAGCTACTGCATCCATAGGTGTAGGTCAAGTTCATCAAACTGTATATGAGAATACTTTTTTTTTCCCCTCATCTTTTTACTTCTGGTTGAGCTCTGATCATCCAGTCACTGAAGCCAGGATAAATGGGTATTATCTGCAAGTGTAGGTGTTCTTTTGCATATGCCCTCTCTTCTTATCAGCTGGACGCTTCACTCTCCACTCTAGTCCTCTGTGGCTATGTCTCTGACTCTGGGCCCAAGAGTCCCCAGGTCTTGCCACACTGCTCAAACCAATCTTGCAGTCCAGAGCATCAACCCACAGAACCACACCAGGAATCCCAAATTCTGATTATATGGATAGACAGATAAGAGCCAAATGTAACCAAACTCTAAACATCCTGCAAAAACTCTTGATTTTTAACAAACTTAGTTGGTTGGTTGGTAGGCTATGTGCTATGGAGTTGGTTCCAATTCATAGCGACCCTGCACAGGGTTTCCAAAGCTGAAAGCCTTTATGAGAGTAGAAAGCCTCATCTTTCTTCCACGAAACAGATGGTAGTTTCAAAATGATGAATGTGAGGTTAGCAATCCATCTCCTAACCACTCGCTACCAGGAGCAGATACTTTTCCCTGCTCTACAAAAGACTGTGAAAGTCAGGAAGGATTTCCGGAACTTCCCTGACCAGGCAGCTCAGGTAGGGCAGTCTCGGGGAAAAGGGGCGGAATCGCACATAGCAAACCTCTGTCTAGCAAACAGACAGCCTTTGAACAAACATAGGATCTTATATTTCAACATTCTGAACTCGTTTTTTTAAAAGATCAAATTATTGAGGAATTACAGGGATTTTGAGCTTTTGCCTGCCTGCACGCAGCTCCCGCTTCTGTGCCCACGCCGGCGAATACCTCTGCCTCCTGCAGACCTTGGAATCAGGGCGAGAGCAACCCCACTTAGAAGGCTGCATTTCCAGAGAAAAGGAAGCATAAACTAACAAACCAGAACAATTAGAGAGGGATATAGGCGCGGATATCAGGAAATTCAGGGTACCCACAGTACAGAGAGACTGAGAGGCATCTTTTACATCATCAAATACAGACACTACCTCCCTGCAGCCATTACCCTCAGCCCTCTACTGCCCAGGCATAGACCAGGCCTCTACCAAGCCGCCGAGGTCCAGTGCCCCCAAGGCCCAAACCGCTGCGTAGCCAGGTCGCGGAGGCCAAGGGCCCCTGAGGCCCAACCCGCCGCATAGCCCGGTCGCCAAGGCCCAGTGCCCCTGAGACCTCAAATTGCCCTCAGCCCAGTCCCCAAGGCCCAATCCGCCCAACCCGCCCACTGAGGCCCAAGCCGCCCAATGCCCAGATGCGGATACCCAGGCCCCCTGAGGACCAAAGCTCCTGCCTGAGGCCCAAACAACCCGCCTGTGGACCAACCTTCCTGCAGTCCGGTCGCTGACACCCGTAGTGGCCCAAACCGCCTGCTCTAGGCTCAACCCACCCGCCCAAGGCCCAAACGACCTGCCACCAAGGCCCAGGCCCAAATGAGGCCCAAAAGAGTAGCTCTGAGTTAAGCAATGAGGAGAGTGAAAAGGGAAGACGACATCCTGATCACATCTTTCTGGAGGTAATCAGAAAACATAAAAAATTACCAAAACACATAATTAATTATTAGGCCCAGAGATAAACATTAAACATGTCCAAGAAGCAAAAGCAGATGACCATATCGGCA
>NW_006408597.1:4544773-4616204 GCF_000296735.1 Chrysochloris asiatica
GGATATACCCTTTGGGTGGTTGATGATGCATGGAGGGGATTGGAACCATGGCAGTGAGATGATATAAGATGTAATGAATGTAAAACGAAAGTTCTCCTATGTAAACTATCATATAATTCACAATAAAACATTAAAAAAAAAAAAAAAAAAAGACTGTGAAAGTGGAAGGCATCAAAAAGAGCAAGATAGCGATACATTTTATTTGGGGATTTTTTTTCCGTCTTCTTCCATCCCACGCCACCCCTCTGAACCATCTGTGCTAGATTAGACTATTATTCAGCAAATATTCACTCCCTCCCCCACATGCCTAAAAGAGGACTAAACTTCTCTCCAATGATGTTGGGCTCGGCTCTGTCATTCGCTTTGGTCTCAAGATTGATAATCTACTACTCCTTGCCTTTGGGCATGATCACATTACTTGCCTTGGTCAATGGTATCTTAGCAGACGTGGCACAAGCAGGGACTTGAACTATGCTTGTGCTGCTGGCCTTGCCTTCTTGCACTTCTGTTGCCCTAAGAGCTTATTGTGGGTAGTCACTGTCCCTCAGGCTGGGCCCTAGAAAGAGACATGCAAAGCAGAAGTCCCCCAGCTGATCTGAAGACCTGTCCCTTATAGCAGAGCCTTGAATACAAATAAACGCGTTAAGCCACTGAGTTTTTAGTGGGCTGTTATGTAGTGTTACTGTGGCAACTTCTTAAATAATAATGGTAATATGTGCTCTGTAGATGGCAGTGTAAAATGACATAGATTTACAAACCCAGAGTCCCTTATTTGAAACCCTTAAGACTGAACACATTTCAGAATTTAGATTTTTTTTTTTTTTTTTTTTTTGGATTTTATAAACCTGGTTGTTGTTAAGTGCCGTTGAGTTGGTTCTGACCCATAGCAACCCTGTACAGGGTTTCCAAGGAGCGACTGGTGAGCTTGAACCACAGAGTCTGCGGTTCAAACCACCTTTGCAATCCAGCACATTTATCCCACAGCACCACATCAGAACTCCATAAAAGTGGTGGTGGTTAAATGCTGTTGAGTTGGTTCCTACTCAGAGTGAACCTATATAGCCAAGGAACAGCTAGTCTGTTTGAATCACAAACTTTGCAGTTAGCAGTCCTGTGCTTATCCTATAACACCACACCAGGACTCCTTTATAAGGTAATATGATGCAAAAACCATATTTTACATAATGTGTAGGATCTTAGATGGAGTCCTGGTGTGGACTGATAATGCACTGGACCATAAGGTCAGTCTGAACCACAAGGTCAGTGCTTCAAACCCACCAGTCACTGTGGGTGGGAACCAACTCAACTGCACTTAACAACAACAGGGTCTTATGTAGTGGTTGTTGTGGAGTCCGCTCTGACCTATAATGACCTTATATAGGGTTTCCTAGGAGTGGCTTAGTGGGTTTGAATTGCCCCATTGCATTAGTTTTAACACACAGCAACCCTGTATAAGATTTCCAAGGAGGAGTTGTTGTTGTTATATGCCGTGGAGTCGGTTCCAACTCATAGTGACTCTGTACAGAGTTTCCAAGGCTGTAAATCTTTATGGGAGTACAAAGCCTCATCTTTCTCCCTCAGAACAGCTGCTAGTTTTGAACTGCTGACCTTGCGGTTCGCAGCCTGATTCGTAACCACTACGCTACCAGAAGTCTTTTTCCGAGAAATAGCTAATGGGTTTTAACCACTGACTTTACAGTCAGCAGTTCAGTGCATATCCTACAGCCTCATTCCAGGACCCCAGGGTCTTAGGTTGTTGCTGTTGGTAAGTGCCGCCGACTCATTTCGAACTCAAGAATCCCAAAATCAAACACATTAGTAAGTCTAAAGGGAAACATGAATAGTTTACAGACTATAAATAGGTTCAGGTCAGATTCTGGTATCAAATGAATTATGAAAAACCTTTTGTTTTGTTTTTTCAGGATTTCAGGATTTTAGAAATGTGGATAGGGGATTACATGGTCCTGTATTTTCAACATTTGTGTAGTTAAAGACTTCTTCCCTATAAACATTTGATTTCATTAACTCTATGAGGAAGACAAAGGAGCTCTGGTAGCATAGTGGTTACGAATCAGGCTGCTAATCTCACAGTCAGCAGTTCAAAACTACCAGCTGTTACGTGGGAGAAAGATGAGACTTTCTGCTCCTGTAAAGATTTACAGCCTTGGAAACCCTGTACAGAGTCTCTATGAGTTAGAACTGACTCCATGGCACATAACCACAACAACAACGTGAGGAAGACAAGGAGCTCTGGTAGTGTAGTGGCTACGAGTTGGGCTGCTAACCTCAAGGTCCACAGTTCGAAACTACCAGCCATTCTGCGGTAGAAAGATGAGGCTTTCTGCTCCCATAAAGATTTACAGTCTCAGAAACCCTATGTAGGGTCGCTATGAGTCAAAACCAACTCCCCGGCACACCACCACCACCATGAGGAAGATATCATCTCAAATTCTCTTTGTTGTTAAGTGCCCCCACCCCCACTCCAGTCAATTCTGACTCATAGCAACTCTGTATAGTTTACAAGATGCAGCTGGTGGATTTGAAATATCGACCACGTGGTTCAAATCTACATTGAAAATACTTAGCCTACAGCGCCACAGCAGGACCCCCAAATTCTTTGTACCTTTTATGTTAATAAACACTTATTGGGCTTCTTCTAGACTCTAGACACTGTCATATGTGCTAGAGATACCAATGAATCAGATTTTACTTCTGTCTTTTTAGGGAGTGCTTACTATCTAGAGGGGAAGACAGGTAAGTAAATTTTTATATTGATTACATGTTGAAATGAAAATATTTTGGATACATTGGGTTAAACATATTCAAATTAATCTCACCTTTTAAAGAAATATGTTTATTGTTGTTGTTAAGTGCCATCGAGTCAGTTCCAACTCATTGTGACCCTGTATAGGGTTTATTACAGAATTTGAAATTAATCTGTGGGTCACATATATTTCTGTTGGAGGGTAATGCTCTAAATCTTCAGTTCTTTCTGCTATATGAGGCCGAATACTTAAAATCCTTAATAATCTTTCCTTCCTGAAGCTTCACCCCCCTTCCTCAGCCTCTGTGGCACTGCACTGGCTTCTTCTCCTCCTCCACTCAATCTCCCCAGATGTCTCCTCACCCTTCTCTTCCACCTCCCCATTACTAGTGTTCCTGAGGGTCTGTCCTTGGCCTCCTGGGCCCTTTCCTTCCCTCAGGTGTCTCCTCCAGTGTTCCAGTCTCAACAGACAAATGATTTAAGTGATTCTCATGTTTATAGTTCCAGTCCTGTCCACAAAGCACTTTCACCTGCTTACACCTCAAAAATGTTTTGGTGTGTGTATTTCCACATTTACACACATAAAGCAATAAAACAACTTTCTCATCTTCCTCTCTTAACTAGTTTTTTCTTCCTCATGTCCTTATTTCTGGTGTGGTCTTGCCCAATCTCCAAACGAAAAGCCTCCTAGTCAATTTTCACCTGATTCCTTGGCTGCTACGGAGCTCTGGTAGCGTAGTGGTTACGAATCGGGCTGTGAACCGCAAGGTCAGCAATTCGAAGCTACCAGCTGCTCCGCGGGAGAAAGATGAGGCTTTCTGCTCTTGTAAGATTTATAGCCTCGGAAACCCTGTTCAGGGTCGCTACGGGTCGGAACCAACTCGACGGCACTTAACAACAACATATCCTGTTTACCTTTCCCTTCTTTTCTAAGCCTGACACCATCAAGAATGGCTCTCATCAAGTCACCTGAACTATGCAAAAGCATGTCCATTTTCTCACCCATTCTACCTCCCACTACTAAATCAATGTACTTCAATGGAACATTAAAAACACCTTCTAAATCGGCCTGGCATCTGTCAGATTAAGGAGACAGTATTATGAGTCTTTGAAATAGTCTTTCAGAATGGATCAAAAAAAAAGTTAAATTTCTCCCTACAGTCTGATATAACAGCAAGTGTGGTGGGAACCTGGACCTGGGAAAAAAAGGACCACACAAGCCTTGGTAGTGGTTGTTATGTGCCGTGGAGCCGGTTCCGACTGATAATGACCCTATACAGGGTTTCCAAGGCTGTAAATCTTCACGAGCAGAAAGACTCATCTTTCTCCCGCGGAACAGCTGGTAGATTCAAACTGCTAACCTTGAGGTTAGCAGACCGATTCAAGGGCTTGTTATTAAAAGAAGGGCTAACTTTGGCTGAGGGAGATGGGCAAGAGAACTGAAGGAAGCCTTTTGCAGGTGACTGAAATTAGTCCAGCTCAACAAGCTCCAATCCTCCTTCACAACAGTTATTCAATGTTCAGACTGGGTCACTGGACACTTAGCTGCAATCCAGGGCCCCTGCGGGTTCCTGTTTGTGACACATCCTCTGGTATAATGTCCTCCGTCACTTCAACTCTAAGATGGAAAAGCTTACCATTCTAAAAGTAAAATAACACGATTCCTAACTAGATCTAGGGGACTCCTGGTGTGGTGCTGTGGGCTAATGAGTCAGACTGCAAAGTTGTTTGAACTGCAAGGTCGGTGGTTCAAGCTCACCAGCTGTTCCTTGGAAACCCTATCCAGGGTCGCTATGGGTTGGACGACGGCACTTACCAACAACAAGTAGATCTGATATCTACTTGTCTCAACACTTCAGTGAATGTTATGGTCTTAAAATGTGCTCTGCCATATAGTAATCTGTATACTATTTTTATCTCCCATAATAAACCTGGAAGAGTTTATTGTTGTTTGTCCAAAACAGGTAAAGAATGATTCTTAAACTGCTTTAAAATTAACTTCCTACAAAAGGGGCGGACAGTTTGAAAAGTCTCTGAAAAGGAAAGAAAAACGAAGTACTGAAGACACATGCAAAGCCAGGGCTACACCAGGGTTCCTGATAGTCCACATCACGGCCAAAGCATCAGACTCGAATTTCCGTCTCGACCATGAGCAATAAGGAACTCAGTCGAGCGCCGTTCGCTTCTAAACAAGGACACACTCCGAGCAGGAGACGAGTAGTTTCACCAGTTGCTCAACCAGGCCCAGCGCCTTCCTCTTTTCTCCTCCTCCCCTCCCATGGAGATGGTCCATCCCCGCCCAAGGCACCTGCGCCCAGAGGTGCCTTCGGGAAGCTAACATTTCCGGAAAAGCTCTGGAGGGGGATCGTTCTTGAGCCAGACTGCAAGCCGCGTCCGGAGCCCAAGAAATGGGCCGCCCTTGGTGGTTTCCCACATGGGGTACTTCTCAGTCCCGCCCGGCCGCGCCCCGCCCCTCAAACTCTAGGACGCCAGCCCCCGGGCCCGGGCGGCGACAGAGGGCCGAGCCCTGCCCATAACCACCCGAGTAAGGGGCGCCTTCCTCTCGCCCCACGACAGCCCCCAGCACGCACCTTTTCTCTCTCCCGCTGCCGAAGGCCACTGGCAGCCGAGGATCTTCGTCCAGCAGCCGCTGTTTTATTTCCGATGTGAAATCGCGGCCCACTGAGCTGCCCGTCCCAAGCCCCGCCCGAAAGGCCTCGCCGTTGTCGTCACTTCCGACTCGGGCGTCGTTGACTGCGGGCACTCAGGCGGAGGGGCGGGGCCTGGAGGCGCGCGGGTGGCTGGAGAGAGCCCGGGGTCCCGGTAAACCACACCCCCATAGTGAGACACGCCTAGAGTACCGACTTGGGTCTGAGGTTGTGGGTTTCAGATCGCTCTCGACCTCTGGGCGAAAGAACTAGGTGAACTGGGATCAACCTGTGCTGCTCTTGTCCTAACAAATATTGGCAACTGAAGTTGAACATTTCTTTCATTTCTCTTTAGAAGCCCTGGTAAAGGTGAAGCACGGCTGCTGCTAATCAAAAGATTTACTGTTCAAGCCCACCAGTGTTAATGCCGCCGGTCGATTCCGACTGATAGCTACCCTGTGTAGGATTTCCTAGGAATTAAATCTTTACAGGGGCAGAAAGCCTCATCTTTTTGCCCCGGAACCACTGGTAGATCCTAACTGCTAACCTTTTGATCAGCAGCCCAACGCCTAACCATTCATTAGGCTACCTAGACTCCCTTGGAAAGTCAATTGAAGCAGTTCTACAATGTTTTCCAAAATGTCAACCAGCTACATCTCAATCAAGATCTACCTGTTAAATTGTAAGCACTTGCCTCGTCTAGTGCGGTGGGTTAAGGATTGGGCTGCTAACCATAAGGTGGATAGTTCAAATTCAGAGAAAGATAAGGCTGTTTGCTCCTGTACAAAATTTAGTTTTGGAAACCCTAAGGTGCAGTTCTACTCTGCCCTATGTTGGTGGGTGGTGGTGGTGTGCTGTGCAGTCAATTCAACTCATAGCGACTCTGTGTAGGGGTTTAAAGGAAGTTTTTAAATCATTGTTGTTGTTGTTGTTAAGTGCCGTTGAGTCGGTTCCGACCCATAGCGACCCTGTATAGGGTTTCCGAGGGTGTTAGGCGTCACTAAAAGTTGGAACTAACTCAATGGCAGTTTTGATAACTTTTTATTGTGAATCGAGTAAACATTTACAGGCAAGATCATCAGCTTTACATTCAACAAATACATTCTTTCATCTCCATATTTACAATCCCCTCCATTCAATATCTATCCTGCTTCCTATTCGTGTTACCTATTTGCACTCCACCTTATCTCTTCTCAACTTTGCCCTTAGAAAAATGTTGCCCTGTTGATTTTAAATGATTGACCAATTGCTAGTGTTGTTGTCACCTAGCATTGTGGTTATGAATTGGGCTGACCACAAGGTCAGCAGTTCGAAACTACCAGCTGTTCCGCGGGAGAAAGATGAGGCTTTCTGCTCCCATAAAGATTTACAGCCTTGGAAACCCTGTACAGGCTGAGTCAGAACCGATTCCACGGCACATAACCACCACCATCACTGCTTGACTGTAGACAGCTCCTGTAGTGTAGTGGTTATGAGTCAGGCTTACTAGCGTTTCCACAGAAGATGAAGCTATCTGCCTCACAAGTCCTATTCAGGGTCACTGTAAGTACTGACTCCACAGCTCTTAACCACCAACCACCACTGCTTGACTTGTCATGAGAGTGAGTTCCTTTATAGACTTGGAGAATGGTCAAGGGCCATAGTCTCAGGTTCCTCCAGTCTCCTTCTGACCAGTAAACCCAGTTTTTTAATTTTTATTACTAAGTAATTTTGACTTTTGGTCAACATTTTCTCCCACTCTATCTAGGACCCTCTAATGTGATCCATTTCAGGGCAGTTGGTAGTGGTACCATCTATTTCTTCTGGTTTGAGTTGTGGAGACTAATGTTCACATGTTCCTTTAGTCCACTGAGTCTGAACCTCTTCAATTCTTATTACTGTCTTTCTTCCACACATGGAGAGACCAATAGCTACACCTTAGATGGCACTTCATGAGCTTTCAAGATCCTCACTACTAACTCATGCAGGATGTAGAACATTGTTTTTGTGGCATTTGTTATCACCATTGATGACGGTATCCCCTGAGACTATGGTCCTGAGCCCCCTGATTCTGCTACTCATTGCCTTAAGATGTTCAATAATATCTTGGAAATTTACAACATTTTGCCCACTATATGCTCCACCATATTCTTATATATTTGGGGGATATATGAATAAGCTTTTACAATATGGTCTCATACTATTTGTCCTTTTGTGGTTGACTAATTTCTCACAGCATAATGTCCTCCAGGTTCATTCCAGATTCTTTAATGCTGCACAGTATTCCATTGTGTGTATGTGCCAAAGTTTATCGCAATGGCAGTTTTTTGTTTGTTCTCTGCCTCACCCTAGATTCACAAATCAAAACTTGTGGTAGGTGGGAAGATCAAAAGAAAGTGCATTTTAAATAAACACTCCTGGGATTCTTAAACTGCAAATTTGAGAGCCACAGTCTCAAGATTTCAGCTTTCAGACAGCTGCTAAAATGCTATCTGAAAGTAAACTGATTTATGCATCCAACAGCTTTTCAGCCAAATTGCAGTAAAGTTTAAACAACTTCACTCCTTAAATAATATATCATAATCATATATTCATCTTAAAGCTAAAAGTAAACAATGAATGTAAAAGCAGAGGTGAACAAGAGAAATCTTCATGCTCACTTGTAATCAGAACACCAAAAATAAAATTACCACATGGCATCTGGCCAAATCAGATTATTTAAGCTTCTTTAAAATTCCTCCAAGACATTCTTTCTCAGTACATCATTTCTCATTACAACCCTCCCAACCATGCTCCAATCCATCAGCAGATTTCGTTTTTACACACAGAAACTTCATATTTTAAAGTCCCTCCCATAAAACATACACACCCTATTAATGCTGTATAATATCAAAAAGACCAAAACCGTATCAGTTGTAGTCCATTCAGACGTGATCAAGTATCACAGAGAACTGCTACCGAGGGTTGTCCTGGCCAGCATCTTAACAGAGGCAGACTGCCAGTCCTTTTTCCTTAGGGTCACTGAGAAAGTTCAAAATGTCATCCTTCAGGTTCATAGTCATTTGGCCACCCAAGGATCTAAGTTTCGTAGAAATATGGATTTTTGCCTGATTGTTCTGTTAAATATTTTCAGTGTTGAGGCCAGTGCCTGGCAGGCACATAGACAGGCTAAAACTCATCTACTTACCAGCTATTTCCATGTCTTTGAATGTAATCTGATAAAGTGAACAAAAACTCTGAAAGTGCTTCTAAACTATTCTTACAAATAATGTCATTCCAAAAATGTTGGGCAAAGATGTTAATGGAATAGTATTTAGAGCAAAATCTGAAAAGTTAAATGTCCTACAATAAATTATGATTTATGTTATACTCATTTAACAGAATGAATCATTAAAATTGTTTATAATGATTATGTTAACAGAAAGTATTTTGTCAAATGAAAACTACGTATAAATGTCAAACTGTACATACATTTATGTCATAACATATTCCTGTAAAAAACAAAAAGGTCTTTTAGATGATAAATAAAGCAAACTGTGACTTTGAACTGAAGAAAAAAATTAAAGCCTTTACTTGCAATATTGTATTCTAAAGTTTTCTACAGGCAAAATACTAGATGATGCAGAACACATCAAAAGATGGGATAAATATAAAGTCACTATACCAAAAAAGAATTGGTTGATGTTCAACCATTTCTGGAAGTGGCAATATGATCAAGAACCAATGGTACTAAAGGAAGAATGAACTCAAGCAGCACTGAAGGCATTGGTGAATAAGAAGGCTCCAGGAATTGACAGTATCAATTGAAATGATTCAACACATTGATGAAGCACTAGAAATACTGTCTACATCAAGAAATTAGAATTCTAAGTGACCAACTGACTTGAAGAGATTCATAAAGGTGAACCAACAGAATGCATAAATTGTCAAACAATATCATTAATATCATATGCAAATAAAATTTTACTAAAAAGAATTCAAAACCAGTTGCAGTAGTATGTGGATTCAGGACCTGACAGAATTGAAGATGAGGACTTACTTCTGCCCTTCAGGATAAGCACTTTTGGAATGCTAACTGAAAAGTCAGCGGTTCAAACACATCAGCCACTCCTCAGAAGCCCTATAAAGGGCACTGAGTCAGAACCAACTCAAGGATACTCAACTAAACCATCAGGAGCCAGGGGCTAAGCAATGGGTGCTTAACAAAAGGTCTGTGGTTCAGACCCACCAACTGCTCTGTGGGAAAAAAGATGAGGCTGTCACTTCCTTAAAGATTTAGTCTTGGAACCTTTATGGGGAACATCTACTCTTTTTCAGGTCTGACAGTTTATAAACATGTCTACTAGCATTTCTGTTATTATTGTGTAATTACTTCAGCCACTGTGGGGAGCTTGTCTTATCCATGCCTGTAACACTCCACCTAAAGTATAACATGAATGGCACATAGCAAGTGTTCAACAAAAGTTCCCTGAACAATTTAATGTCAGCTAGAACCACAAGGTTGGTGGTTCAAGCTCACCAGCAACTCCTTGGAAACGCTGTACAAGGTTGCAACATGTCAGGATCAACTTGATGGCACATAACAAGTCTCTAGTTGGAGTCCTGATGTGGCCTTGTGGGTTAATGTTCTGCAAAGTCAGCTTGAACTGCCAACCTTGCAGTTCAAACTCACCAGCCGCTCCTCTGAAACTAAATATAGACAGGGTTGCTATGAGTCGGAACTGACTTGACAACACTAAATAACACAAGAGTCTCTAGTTGGGAGTCCTGATGTGGTGCTATAGGATAAGGCACAATACTGCAGTCAGTTTGAACTGCAAGATTTGCAGACCAAACTCACCAGTTGCTTCTCAGAAACACTATTCAGGGTTACTATGAGTCAGAACTGACTGGACAACACTTAACTCTCCAGTTTGCAGCGCTTCCAAAACAGGTCTGTGCATACTTCTCGGAGACTGTCTGGCTGGAGAACAGTGCCTATCTTCTTAATGCAACAATTTATTTTAAAATATGGGGAAATTTTATTTTCATATATACATAAAATATAGATATAGTATAAAATGGGTAACTTTGTCTGAATTTTAACAGCTTTGCGCTCTGTGCTGCTTATCTGTAAAATGGGAGTAGTAGTAATTTCCTCAGTAGGTTTCTTGATTGTGAAGATACAATGAAGAAATCAAGGCAGAATATTTGGCATAGATTGGGAACATGGAAATTGTGGTGTTATGTGCCGTTGAGTTGGTTCCAACTCATAGCAACCCTCTGCAAATTTCCGAGGAGCAATTGGGGGTGCCATTTTATCATTTTTTTGAGCCCTGAATAGCACTGGAAATAAGCACTGAACTGTTGATAAGGTTAACAGTTCAAACCCAGCAGCAGTTCCTCAGAAACCCTATATAGTGACATTACTTTTATTAAAATTTCAATGCTGAGAAATCTATCTTCTTCAGACATTTTTACCACCTAATGCAAGTGTACAGAGAAGATAGGAATCTCTCCCCTTTCCACTATAGCTTGTTGGTAAGTGCTGTCCAGTTAGTTTCAACTCAGCGATCCTGTATAGCTGGGGTAGGGTCCATACGGCCTGTGAAATCATTTGGAATGGACCTGACAAAACAATCGTAATTCCAGCCATCACATTGTTGTTGTTGCTAAGTGCAGTGGAGTTGGTTCCAACTCATAGTGACCCTGCATCACGTTTCCAAGGTGCCGTTAGGGGATCTTAACAGCTGACCTTGCAGTTCAAACAGACACTGCAGTTGAGTGCTTGTTCTCTAACACCACACACAACATTGTCAATAAGGACTTTAAAGTCAGTTCTGACCCATAGTGACCCTGTATAGGGTTTCTCAGTAGTGGCTGGTAAGCTTGAACCACAGACCTTGCGGTTCAAACTGACTTTGCAGTCCAGCACATTGGAGTCCTTGCATGGTGCTGTGGCTTAATGCGCCAGACTGCAAATCTGTTTGAACTGCAAGGTCGGTGGTTCAAGCTCACCAGCTGCTCCTTGGAAACCCTATACAGGGTGGCTATGGGTCGGAACTGACTCGACGGCACATAACAATTTTGTACAACCCAAGAATGTTATAAATTTTGGCAGAGAAAAGTTTCCCCACTCCAGTTATATAGCATTTCCCAGGTTTGAATGGACAACCATGTAGTTATACCAGTGTTTGTGGGTAAAATTTTAGCCACAAGAAAACACCTGTGTATTTCACTCACTAGGATGGAGTCCTGGCACGGCACTGACGGATAAACATTAGACCTCTAACCACAAAGTTCGCATTTCAAACCCACCAGGCACTCCTTGGAAGCCATATACAAGGTCACTATGACTTGGGACCAAATTGACAGTACTTAACATAGGATCAAGTAAGGGAAAGCACACTCATTTTTTATTTCTAATGAAATAAAAATAATGTATGCATATATGTAAGTGCCATCAAGTCGGTTCCGACCCTGTATAGAATTTCCAAGGAGAAGCTGGTGAGCCATAACCGCCAACCTTGCAGTTCAAATAGCTTTGCATTCTGGCATATTATCCGACAGCGCCATACCCAGCACTCCCAAATTAATTTATAGGTAGATGATAATGACAACCCAGAAAGTCCAAATAATTTACTGGACACTTCTCATATTTCCCCAGAACTAGAATATTTCAGTATATTCTTTATATTAAAACTTCTGTTGGCTGCACGGTCTTATCAGCCCTTTCAGTGTAAACTCACTTTTGTGTGGATATGAATGTGGGCATCTGCAAACAAAATTTGACCAATACATGAAGGAAGGTAAAAGTTTATTTTAAAACAACTACTGGTGATGAGACATGGATTCCTAACTATGAGCCTGAGAATAAATGATACAGTATGGAATGGAAACATCCTCAATCACTGACCAAGAAAAAGTTCTAAAGTCAACCATCAGCCGGATAATTGATGCTTACGGTTTTCTGGGATTATCTAGGGCCAGTGTTGGAACACTAGCAGGAAAAAGGTTCAACAATCAATAGTGCTCCTTACAGTGAGATGCTCACTGAGGAGCTGAAGCCTCAACTTCAGATTAAATGCAGGAGACTACTATCCAATGGCTTTGTGATATTGCATGACAATGCACGTCCACATACCTCTGCCCACACTATTGACACCTGCAAAACCTTGGTTTTAAGAGAGAGGGGATAATATTCTTATGATTAAACAGTAATTGTTATCATGATTAATTGCAACTGTCACAATTATAAAGGTAGAAGTTTTGTTGCAAAAACAGGAGAGTAGTTAATCATATAACCCAGAAACAGAGGACCCTAGGACCATCAAGGGAGAAGAGCACAAGTGGAATGCGGGACCTTATCCAGAGAAGCAGCGACACCAGAGATGGAGGCAGAGATGAGGACATGGAGAGAGGGAACACCTGAGGTTTCTAGATTCATGGAAACAGAGGGCAGGCGGCCAGGAGGTGGGCTTGCAGAATGTGCTCTTTGGTGGTGTAATTATTATATATGCCTGAGTGTTTTTTAAAAAAAGGCTAAAATGAACAGAGAAATACTGTTAACTGACAGTACACGGAGGGAATTATAATCATTGTAATGAAACGAAGTATATGATTTGTTGAATGTAAAACTGATGATCTGCCCTATAAATGTTCACTCAATTCACAATAAAAACTAAACAAAAAAACCCACTTGGTTTTGAGGTATTAAAGCATCCTATCCATGTAGTCCTGATCTTGCTCCATTGGACTATCACCTGTTTGGTCCCCTGAAAGCAGCTTTTCAAGGACGAAGATTCACCTCTGATGAAGAAGTCAAGACAGTGGTACAATTCTGGCTTGCAGCTCAGCCTAAAACATTTCTTAATAAGGGAATACAAATGTTTGCTGACAGATGGACAAAATATATTGAAAAGCAACGAGATTATGCCAAAAAATGATGCATTTGTGTTTTTTAAAAGCCAATTAATATAAATTCTAAAGCCAAAGTGCAGACAATTTTTGACTCAGTCTTGTAAAATTCTGAAAAATAAGTTTTTTCAATAAACCTGGTGCAAAACCTAACTTGAATCATAATTTGACTATTTAGTGTGACTATTCCTGTTCTGCTACAACAATATTCGTGTTTGAATTTGGGGTCCTGACACAAACCCCACTGGGATGTAAAGTGAATTATATAGCAAATGCTCCCAAGCAGGTTCAGATAAAGCATAACTCCAGCTTAAAGAAGAGTCTTTTAAGATATAGCTGAAAAAGCTGAGGAAAGCTGATTATTAAGACTTAGAAGCAGTGACTGCATTATACTAACATAGAACTCTAACAAACCACTAAGTCAAAATATCTTACACTGAATAAAGTGGGAGGCAATCTGAGAAGCAGATGCAAATTCGTAAATAGCAAAGGGTATCTTTCTGAAAAATTTCCTTCAGAAATCAGAATTTTACATAAAAAGGTATTTCTGTGGCTGGGTAATATATTTATTCAAAATAGGTCGATGGCCTCTTTAGACCTTTAAACTGCTTTAAACTTTAAAATACTTTAAAAAAAAAAAAAAAACACTAAAAATTCAGTTTCAGTTTTCTAGTATGCAGTGCGCAATTACACATAATACCATTTATTTAACGAGACTGAAAGAATGAGTCTCCAAGATCAAATATATACATTTTTAATATTTGAAATATTTACATAATGCAACCATCTCATGTTCCATTGTTTAAGAACAGTGTTTTCAATTGTCCTCAAATTGTAAAAAAAAATCTAGTAACTCAAGCTTACAGTTATGCTTTTCTGATATGCCAATCTTTATCTTTAAATAAATACACTGACATGAGAACAGCTGCATCTAAGTTGTGTTAGGAACTATTTAAAACTTGTTAAATTTTCAGGTAATGCTCCCTGGCAAAGTTTTGATCTACAAGACAGCTTAAAGTACATCATCAGAATATTTTAAAACTATGATGAGCAGAGATAAAATAATGTGTGTGAATGTGTATTAACACACACACACAATACAAACCCTTTACAGAACAAAAATGAAAATTAAAATGTTAGTAGTGGTTGTTATCTGCCATAAATAATTTACTTTTTCCTTAGAAATAATATGTAAACCTTGTAAATTGCTAAGCTGAATTCTATTTGTTAATCACTTTCTAGTGTTCAAAACTGCCAATTTTCAATCTTGTTTAGGCATTTACTTTTGGAGAACTTTTATTTTAAAAGGATACTTTTTAACTTATGCTTTTGGAAGGAAGATTTGGGAACACTGTAAGTTAAGGACCATTACAGAAAAAAATGCATTAAATAAAGCTTTCTAGAATCTAAGGATCTTCCTCATTTCTGAACAATAAAACTAGGAAAAATCACTATGATTCACACTCTCTTAAAAGAAAGAGTGAAGTAGTCAGCCATAAACAGGGACACCCCATCCTGTTCAACAGAATGTTGCTCACCACAACAGTACCATTCTCTGGGAGACTAATAACCTAATTATCCCAGACATTTGGGTTGGCACAATATCACATTTCCTTCTCAATTCTATTCTGCAATAAGGAAATGTTTACAGGAGTCCTCAAAAACAAATTAGGGAATAGTAAGTTTTTTAAACAAACATTCACACAAACACAGTCATAACAGAAATACGGAAGGAATGGGCTGTTCGCGAATTTCTGCATTGTAATTTTAAGTTCCACATCTTCAGAAGGACTTGTCATTTATGATTGAAAGGGGTAATAGATATGACTGGTATTCTTTCTATGAAAATCATTGATGTTTGTTCCTAAATAGTCCAGTTCAATATAAGTGCAATTCTGCAAAAGAATTGGGGAGCCATTTTAATATTTACAAGGAATAAATCAGCAGAACAAGATTATACCAGATAGGCTGTGTACAGTAGCTGAGGCTTATAAAACATACCAGTAATTTGTACCTGGTGAATAAAAAGAGAACCAAGATAAGATTCAGATGACTTTACAACCAAGGGGGTACACAGGTCATCAATAAATCAGAGGACCAAAAAAAAAAAAAATTCACATTTTCTACATTAAAAAAATTACAGATCTCACAAATGTCTTTGAGGACAAAGAAAAATTCAAAGTCCTTTAAATGGTGGGAAAGAAATCTGAAATGGAAATCTAAATGTAAAAAGTTTTTACTTCACAAGACCAATTTTCTTGGCTTCTGTTTCATATATCAACAATCTCCACATTTTGACGATAAAAACTTCTGCTTCTTCATCAAGTACCTGGATGAGGAAAAATAAGCAAGTAAGATTATTACAGTGACTAGTATAAAAATAAAGTCTTTTCTATTGACAAGAATTTACTGTCAATAAAACTTAAAATCTAATGTGATAAGGAAACCCAATTTTCTTTGTGCACTTTTACTGATAAAACAAAATATATTTTTTAAATGTCTACTGTGAAAATTTCTCAACAGTAAAAATAAATTATTCAAAAATTCATTCAGGAAAGTGTCATGCCTTACTAAACTGCTATTATTACACTGTCTTCTGATCCATTTTATTTTTAAAGAAACTACATTTGTACATGCCTCAAGAAAGAGTTCCTAAAGAAAGCAAATGTTTGTTATAAAGAACATCCTAATGTGGCACTGTAGAATAAGCACTAGACTGTTAACTGAAGCTTGGTGGTTCAAACTCACACAGGAACTCCTTGGAAACCCTATCTAGGGTCGCTATGAATCAGAAATGACTCGACAGCACTAAACAACAACAAATATAGAAGGTAATTTAATAAAACCTATCACATTTATGCCAATCTAAAACAACCTTATAGTTTTAATTAACATTTATCAAGTGTTTATTAGTATGTGACATGAAATTAAATAATAAACAAGAATATAAATCATTTAATAGTCTTGACTACAAGAAAAAAGACTAAGTGAATATCATTATAACCAAAAACTACAAAAATTATGCAGTAAACAACAGGTCCTTTCCCCTTGGCATATGAATAAATCCTTAAAGAATCTTTCCTTTTCCTGAAAAATTCAATGCTCTTTCAAAACTGTCAAAAATGACAGTTTTGACATCAAGACTTAGTTTTTTTTCTTTTACATGTTCATTGATTTTGAGGGGAAACAAAAGGGGCATTATCAGGGCTGCAGGCTGGTTTGGTAAGGTTTCTCAAGGAAATTCTCAAAGGACAGCCCTTGCTTACTACCCTGGAAAAAAGAGCAGATGTAATGTGATAGAAAAAAATACCTCAGCACAACTTTTCTTGTCTTTTTCTCACCAATGAGTTTTCAACTTCCTTTAATAAGCCCCATAATTGCCCTTTTTCCTTCTATAAAATCTGCCCTTTGGAAATCCCCCCAAAACAGCTGCGATAATCCTGATCTGATCCCTCTGTCTCAAACTGAACTGCCCTATTCCTTGGGAGCCACTGTTTTGATTTGACCTTGGTTACGATTTCTTCCATAACATAGTCTTCATTACTTCTATTTTGCTTTAAAAAAAGACTGATGGTAATATCAGTTCTTTGAGCTAATGGATCTTTGTGCAACGCTCCTGGCTCCACTGAACTGAAAGCCTGAAGTACCAACTTCAGCAGCTATTGCCATCAATAGTATGTATTCTCACCAGTTTTATGGACTTAAGCCACCGTTTCTTCACTGGTCAAAGATGAAGGTCTTTCTGACATACCTTAACATGCTTTATGCATTTAAAAACTATTGTTTTATGTGGGGCAACAGTCCCTCATGCATACTTGTTTCAAAACTTCCATTATTTGGGAAGATATCCACTTAAATTTTGTTTAAAATTTGGTATTAGCACTGACCTCAAAAAAGTTTTTTTCCATGGCAAAAAAGTAGTGTTGTTTTTAGAAGTTTGAAGGCACCCTAACAAGAATAAGACATGTGTATTACTGAGAAAACTGTCTGCAGCCATTCCACTGATGACAAAGATGTGCTTTAAAACTTTTAAAATAGAGACCAAACAGCAATACTTTTTGGCTTAAACACTCATGAGTTAGGTGTATTATGACTCGATCACTTCTGCCTTCATCCCATATATTTGGGAAGTGGACTATTTTGCTTCCTTCTAAAGGAGAACCCAATGACTGACCTTCAGGGCATTATTGCCAAAATGGATGTGACCAGTTATTCATAAAGGTGGTTCAGGGCATGAGTTAAGAGCAGTAGTCACAATACTTGGCATCAAATTCCACATATACCGATTACTATCTACAAGTCTTTGGTTGGATTAATTAATCTCATTAAACATGAGTTCCTACATCCATAAAAGGAAAAATAATAGTATCAGGGTTCAGTAGAACCATGGTGATTAAAAGAATTAATATGTACAGAGTGCTTTGAATAGTGCCTGGTATCTAATAAGTGTTCAAACTGTACCTCAAAATAAGTCAGCAATGGTAAGTTTTATGAAAAGCCAATGATGGTAACTAATTTTTAAAGTTTTTAATTAGACATCTTGATAACACACTGGACCGAGAGGATGGTTTGAACCATAAGGTCAGCAGTTCAAACTCACCAGTTGCTCCTCTGAAACCCTTTACAGAGTTATTATGAATCAGAACCGACTCAATGGCACGTAACAACAAGTCAAACATGACCTGTCGCTTTGGCTTATGCTGTAGAAATAATTAATGTGAACATCATACCTTGCAATTAGTAAGGGTTAAGGCATAAAATGCAACCAATGTTCATAAATTCATACAATATGAGGTAAAGAACATATAATTTGAAAAAGTCAGATTTTAATAGGAGCAAAATATTACTAAAAATTGTAATAGCTAAAAATTGCTTCATTCAGTCAAAAAAACTTCGGGCCATAAGCTTTTAATAGAGCTGACATCACAGTCTCAACTGGTTTCCTCCCATCTGATCAAAATTGAGCCAGAATATGAAAACCATATAAGGAGCAAATTATATTTCAAACATCAAAATATTTCAACAGATAAAGACACGTAATCCTCATTAATAATGACTGCAACTCGGCTGAGGCCAAAAACATAAGCAGTGATTCATTCATTACTATTATTTCCACTCTCTACCTTAGGAATAAACTTTAAAGATCAGGAAAGTTCCGATTTCACTCTCAAGCTAAGCACTGTGGAGGCAACATCTTTTCACTCTAACCCTCCCTCCCTGCAATTCTTGGTTGTATTTCAAAACATAAGCCTTAACAACCCCTCCCACTACAAAACTTTCCCATGCAAAAAAGGGTTTCAAAAACAGTATGGCAATTTATTTTAAAGAAATAGTCACTGAAAACCCTATGGCATGCCAGGTGTTGGGGTTTATTCAATGGTACCTTGTTTGTACAAATTAAATGTGAATGGTCAAGATGGATATTAAGATAATGGTGAGGATTACTCTGAAGTTTTCTAGCATAATGAACTAGGCAACTGAATTTATATTTATACATGTACACACGAAGGGGTAGGAGATGGTGAAAAAGAAAACTCAATGGTACTCAAATTTCAATTTAATGAATACTCAGATGTTAACTCAAGTCTATAAAAAGTCTGAAAACTATACAGAAAATTAAATTCAGATACATTACTGTTTATTCACATCAATAAATTAAATGTTAGTAACACCAAGTTTTAACTTACCATGGCAACATCATCTAAAATGCTCTGAGGTGAACTATGAGCCATAACCTACAAAACAAACAAACAAACAAACAAACAAGTAATTATCACTTTGAAATTGAAAAATATCAATATATGTAAGAAGTTTTAAGATACACACCCTCAAACGTGTATTGGTTGAGGAACGTTCCTATAAACTTTTAATCCTCCATAATCCCATTGCTTAATGGAAGTTTTTTTTTGTTGTGTTGTTAGGTGCTCGGTCCTGGGCTAACCTCAAAATCATTGCTATGCCTGAGGGCTATTGCTGCTGCCACTTCGTCTTCTTAGGTTCTTCCTCTTTTTCTCTGACCCTCCACTTTACCAAACATGATATCCTTCTCCAGTGACTGGTCCCTCCTGACAGTATGTCCAAAGTATGAGATGAAATCTGGGCATCCTAGCTTCCAAGGAGCATTCTAGTTGTATTTCTTCCAACACAGATCTATCTGTTTGTTCGTTTGGCAGTTCATGGTATTTTCAATATTCTGGGCCAACACCATAAAATCAGATGCATCAATTCTTCTACGGCCTTCCTTATTCACGGTTCAACTTCTGTATGCATATGAGGTCATTGAAAATACCATGGCTTGGGTTAGGTGCACCTTAGTCCTCAAACTGACCACCCTTTGCTCTTCAACACTTCAGATTTGCATTTAATGCTAAGTAGCACACCAAAACTTGAGGTCTTTATCACTGACTGAGATCTCATACAAATTTTAATATTACAAGAACTACAAGTAGAAAGGGCAGTCTTCCTTAGATTCAAAGAAAAGTACTGGGGAAAGCAAAAGGAATGCAACCTCCTTGAAATATACTTATTTATATCATTACAGGAATGGGGCGCATTTACTATAGTAACTGTCATAAGCCTTTCCTTTCAGGAGATAATGGAAAGACAGAATATACTTTGGTTATTAAGAGCATAGGTTTTAGAGACTTAGCTCTGCTACTTACTATATAACTTAGCCAAGACACAATTCTTATTAAACCTCAATTTCTTCAACTATTAAATGGGGATAATATATTGTTGTTGTTAAGTGCTGTCGAGTAGATCCTGACCCATAGCAACCCTGCATAGGGTTTCTGAGGAACAGCTGGTGAGCTTGAACCACTGACACCTTGAAGTTCAAACAGCTTTGCACTCTGGCACATAAACCAACAGCGCCACACCAGGATTACCAACAATTTATAATTCCTAAGGTTGTTGACAGGTTCAATGGAAATAGAGTTCTATAATATGTTTACCAAGCTTGGAATGAAGCAGTCAATCAATGTTGATGATTATAACATGGAGAGGACTATTTTGTTCTTCCAAAGTATGGAAAACTGACCAAGGGGTTAAATAGCTACAAATGCCACCACCAATTGTATGAGTACTTCACCGACATTCTAACCATTACAACAAAGATGGGTTGACATGACCTTCTAAGGATCAGAAAGAGAGTGTAATGGGCAGCACCCAGCCATTCTATTCCCTTTGATGGCCTGAAAGAAAGTATCATTCATGCAGCTGTGAAAAACTAAAAGGAAATTATCTTGGACTTGATTCTAATTGATTTTCCCTGGACTTTTAAAGTGTATAATAGTCGAACCTAGAAAACAAGTTTTGGAAGAATAAGATGAAAAAAACCAACCTTAGAACAAACAAAATCAACTAATGTAGCTTCTTCTTCACCTATGTATTCTATAATTTTCTTATTAATCCATGGTCTAATTCGTCGTTCCATCAATATCTGCAAAATGAAATAATGTGATCACCAAATAAATTAAAGAATTATTACACTTATTAAAACATCTCTAAGGAGTCGTGGTGGTAGAGTGAGTTATGTATTGGGCAATGCAAAATCAATAGTTCCAATCTACCAATCACTCAGCAGGAGAAAAGAGGAGGCTTTTTGTTCCCACAAACAAACCTTATTTATACAGGATCACTAGGATCACCACCACCACCACTAAAACCTATTATAACTTCACCTCTTTCTTAAAACTAAGATATCATGAATGTTTACTCAAAAATTATACTAAAATACAAATTGCTACAACTGCATATATAAACAGCTAAGGCTCCAGAAGGACGTGTAAATGTGAGAAAAGATATTAAAAATATGACATTAGGTAAAACCATGCCATGATGTTGGAAGTAAAACTTAGAATTTCTTGTTTCTAATTTTTAAGAGTCTCAACTCAAGATAACTCAAGTATCACTATAAAATTTCCATGAATCTAACTTCCTTGGCAATGACATTACTTGGTGCCAAAATTACAACAATATTACCCCGTATTTATTTGTCATTAACAGAATCAAATGAGTTTTTATTCAAAACCATTCCCCATAGCATTCCTACTCACAGAATCCACAATAGACCAATCAAGGGGATAAGCAAAGAGCTCAGGTTTGGCTGTAGGGATTTTCTCAATGAGACTTTTAATGTGCTTCCGTTTTTCTTCAGTGTTTACAGTGCCTTTGGCAGCATTTTTATCATCTTCACCATAATCCAAGGGAACCAGTTTCCTCTTTCGGGGTACATCATCACTGTCTTCATCCTCAAATTTGTTAAAGACACTATCTACAGGAAGTTTCTTTCTCTTCACAGAATTAGGTTGACCAGGACTATTGGAAGCACCTATAGTAAAAACATTATCTTAACATGACAACTAAAATTGAAAATATTAAATTTTACAACCCACCATCCCTAAAAACAGCGCAAAAAATACTATTTCCACAAGTCTCAGAGAAAGATCCCAACTGTAAAAAGTAACTCACTACTCACAAGTGCTAGAAAACTTAACTTTTCATCTCTTCTCAGAACTCGAGGCAGCTGCAACTATAGGAGCACGAGTAGAACTATGAAAACAATCATGAGCTAGAAATGCATTTTTGAGTATTTTTCTATCTACCTAAAAAGTACCACTTTTTTTTTTCTCCCAATGGTAAAACTTAGGTGTTTTACAAGAAAAAAAGCAGGAAGGAAAGAAAGAAATGGTAACATACCCAATTTAAGACTAAGTCCTATTTTGGGCCTATGTTCCTCGGGTTGTTGTTGATCAGGTGAGTTTTCGTGGGGAATAATAATACCACAGGGAGACTCATCCCCAGGAGTGTTGGGGGTTGCATTGCCACTGGCAGAGGAAACAGATGGGGCAGAGCTGATGGGTCTCAGAGTTGGCTTGAGACAGGGCTTTTGTTCTGGTTCCTCTTCCTCTTCAATGGGTTCTTCTCGTTTTTCTTCTTTTTCTTGCTTTTCTTCTTCCTCTTCCTCTGATTCTGGTTCTTGCTTTATTTGTGGCTGCCTGCGTCTCTCAGCCTCCTGTTCCATCTATAATTTAAAAAATCAGATTAACTTGAAGAGCTGGTAACTTTTCCAACCTGTTTCTTGTTTAGATTTTTTCCTAAAACATGTTTCTCTTTTAGATTAGGAATAACTAAGCACTGACTACATCTAAATTTAAAACATGGTATTAAGTATTTTGTCAAATATTTATTTTTTTTTAATGTCTTCATTATTGTTTTATATGTTATCTGTAATTCCTGCTTACATAAATATGCATTTTAACACTAGGGAAAAAACTTTCATTGTGAAGAGTAAAAGTGACATGCATATAACAGGTTAGGAAAAAAAAGTGGCTATGAAGAATCAAAATTCATACTATTTTATTAGCTTCCTGGTAAAACTACAAACATTTTAAAATGAAATTTTATTTTTAAATGCAAGAATAGTATATATTTTTTCTTGGCATGTAATTTTTTAAATTACAAAGATATGCATGAAAGCATTTTTTAATTTGAAAATAAATAAATGGAGTGGTACTGAATGGAAGTCAAACCACAGAAAGTCTTAAGTGTCAAAGGAAACTATTGGAAAAGCAGGTTTATAGCAAAGATTTATGAAACATTAATTTAACTTCACAGTAAAAAAGTAGTGAGATAGCATTAAGAAGTTTAGAATTAATCACTCAATGACGACATAGCTTAAACCAAAAAACAATCAGTATATTACTCTAAAATACATGCAACATGCAGGGATGATTATAAAGAAATCTTCAAACCATTAGGTACATCATGGTTGGCTTGCTTAAGGTAATGTGATGATCTTCTATAAACAAAATAGCTATAGGTCCAAGAATTATCTTACCCTTTGGAGCTCTGCATCTGGGTCTGGGTGTCCTTCTGCCAGAAGGCGCTGTCTAATTTCCTCAAGCTCTTCCTTTTCTCTCTTCCTATCACGCTCATCTGCTTCCATTTCCTTTTCCCTGTCACGCAACCTTTTCTGAAGAGCACTTCCCCTGAAAGAATAAATCCCAATAGGTCTTCAGATGATCAACTATTATATAAACATGGTGTCTCCAGCAGTGTTTTTCTCCAAAGCTAAATAAAAGTTCTATGCTTAGAGACGGCAGACTTCAGTGTTGCAGAACACACAAGAAAATATCTCTACATGATACTCAAATAAGCAGGCACTGTCTCATTTCTCCCATGCTGTGTTCTTGTGTTATTCTAATCACGTGTATAAAACACAGAAATGTGGCTTTCAGAGGGAAGTAGAGAGCTATCATTTGTCTTTTTTTAGATGCCAAACTACAAAAAAAATACGTAGCATTAGTACCATTAAGAGTAGTTATATATCCTCAACTTAAGTGTTTCCCGTGTAGAATTAACAACAGAAAGTAGAGGTTACATCTACCTTTATCTAGCACCTAATCATAATTCAGAATATTGAAATTAAGCAATGCCATTGTATCTTAGTCTTTAATAACTTAGCTGTATTTTTTTCTTTTAGTATTTTTAACATTAAAGCAAATTCTTTGGCATTTCTATTTTAAATTACTAATTCCAGTTTTTCAACTATTTGTACCAAATTCAATGATATATTAAGTAATTTCATTACATTTCTGCATAACATGAGACACAATGGAAATAAAAGACTAAGGTATTGCCATATCCTCAGAGGACTTATAGATGAGGCATCTGGGCTAGGAGTAAGATGAACAGTTCTATCAGAGTGTGATTAAGTGCTAGGGTGGGAATTCTTTAGATATGCCATGGAAACAAGAGGGGCTTCACTACTCTCGTTTCACATTGTTGTGGTGGTATTGTTGTTAGGTGCCACCTCATAGTGACTCTATGCACAACAGAACGAAACACTGTCCAGTCCTGTGTCAACCTCATAATCGTTGCTACACCAGAGCTGATTGCTGCAACCACTGTATGAATCCATCTAATTGAGGGTCTTCCCCTTTTTCTCTGAACCTCCACTATACCAAACATAATATCCTTCTCTCCAGGGACTGGTCCCACTGATAATATGCAAAGTATGAGGGACAAAGTCTGGCCATCCTGGCTTCCAAGGAGCATTTGTCCAACACAAACTGGTTTGGTTCTATGGGTAGTCCATGGTACCTTTAATATTGTCCTCCAACACATCTATTCTTCTATGGTCTTACTTATTCCAGTACAATTTTCACATGTATAGGAGGTTATTGAAAATACCATGGCTTGCGTCAGGTGCACCACAGTCCTTCACATTAATGGATCAATTCAGTGGTATAGGTGTACGGATATGCTGTAAGCCCTGTTGTTGTTAAGAGTTGCTGAGTAGGTTACAACCCATAACAACCCTTTCTAATGCTTTTCTGAGGATAAGCTCATGGGTATGAACCATCAACTTTGTGCCATACCCTAGGTAGTTATAAATGTTAGTTATTAGGTTCATACCTATTTTTAAACACCTTAGGGAAAAAATACTCATTCTGGGGATTGCAATTAATGTCACGAATCAAAAAGGTGTAAATTTTTTCATGGAAAATCAATTTGCTCTGCAAACTTTCAACCAAACACAATAAAAAGGTTAAGAAAATACATTATACTATCCTGGGCTTTTTCCTAAAAAGATGCAAAGAACTGTCCATCATTTTACAAAAGCTGTTATTTCCTCCAGAAAATAGTATGTACATAGCCAACTACATACACTACTATCATCACCTTTAATGGTCGGTCACCATTACGAGATTTTTTTCTCTTCAGACCTACTAAACAGGCACACTCTGGTTGACAAAGGAGAAATATAGATATAAAACCTGGAAATATAAGTACCATTATAAACCAAGGCTCTTTCACCTGTAATACTTGGGATCATCTCTATCATCATCATAATCTTCTAAGAATTCTTTTAGTCGCTTAGCTTCTTTTGCCTTTAAGGAAATGAACAACAAAGGCACATTATTAACATGAAAGTCATTGAGATTGCCCCATTCCCCTTTCTTGAGAATAGATATTCCTTACCAATATATAAGAATTATAAAGTTTAGATTGAAGGGATTAATATTCAATAGCACGATGAGTCAGAAACTACATGACCATACTTAACAACAATCCATACCAACTAAACTTTGTAACTCATGCATCAAATATTAAGTGAAAACCACATTTTATATATATATTCTCCTTTACTTAGTTCTAATACAGTAACAGTTACAAGACTTATCTGTGAAATAAAAATTACAAACAGTAAGCTACAAAAAAAGGAGCTCTGGTAGCGTAGTGGTTACGAATCGGGCTGCGAACCTCAGGGTCAGTAGTTTGAAACTACCAGCTGTTCCGCAGGAGAAGATGAAGTGTTCTGCTCCTGTAAAGATTTATAGCCTCGGAAACCCTGTACAGGGTCACTATGAGTTGGAAACGACTCTATGGCACATAACAACAAAGCTACAATAAATATCTAATGAAACCTCAGCATACCAGGAAACATTAACTTCAAGGTATCTTACTGATTTTAACTAGAAAAAGTATTTCAAATGTTATTATGTAAGTAAATGATGCCACAAGAAATACCCACTGCCACTGAGTCACTTCTGACTCTTAATGATCCTATAGACCCTATAAGACAAAAATAGTAGAAGTGTTCATTTTGAATTGTCCATAGTTTTTTCAAAGTTATAAATCTTTATGGAAGCAGACTACCTGGTAGAACCGTCAATGTATCTATCAGCAACCCACTGCACCACCTCAGCTTTGGCTTACAAGAAACAGTTTTTATAAAACATAAGACAAAAAAATTTAAATGACATTCACACATCATTTTGAAAGTAATGTCTACCTAACTTTAAATTCACTCGAATAAATCATAAAAGCATTAAGAATTCTCCTGTTTCTGAAAATTCAGATATAACCAATATTATATGTAAAACTGGAGAACTGGTGTGGCGCTGTGGGTTAATGCGCCAGACTGCAAGGTCAATGGTTCAAGCTCACCAGCTGCTCTTCAAAAACCCTATACAGAGTCGCAACCGACTCAACAACACTTCACAACAACAACATATGTAAAATTAAAGCAGATAATGGTAGGTAATTGCAATACACTTCAAACAGTTCACATGTTACCTCCCTACAAAGACCTCCCCAGCCTAACCTATCTATGACCAATCCTTCTCCCCAGGAAGAATTAGTCATTCTCTGTGCCTCCATAACACTATGAACATATTTTCAAAGTTAAACTTTAAGCACACACACTCTTCTCCTCCCTCTCTTTACAGTAGCTACCTTATTTTCCTGACTGTATTGCCCACTTTTTTAAAATGAAGAATCACCAATCATATACACATAACGTAATAAAGGGCTGGGATGTAATGTGCACTCAATGTTTATCAAATTAATAGCTAAGGTGGAAAAGGCAATATTTATAAATACCTTAACAAAAAGAATTATTAAAAGGTGGCACCAAGAAAAATCTATTACATACACACTACTACGTAAACTATTGAAAAGGAGCATACAAATGTTCACACTTTACTTCACATACTTGTGCTACTTGATTTTTTTTAATGAGCTAGTAAATTTTTCCAAACTAACAACAACAACAACAAAAAAATAGGGGGCTTTTCACTAGAAAGACAGGTTTCAAGTTACCTCATCATAATCAATTATTTCAAGTTTATTCTATAATGGTGTTGATGGCAAGCATTTGACAATTCATTATAATTCTTATTATATTGTTTTATTATCTTTCGTGCAATGTGTCAATGAAAAGGAAATCCTAAAGTACAATTTTTTTTTTTTTTTTTAAGTAAGTGCTACAACACTCATCTATGAGTTCACCATACTACAGCGGCTGGGATGTTGTTACAATACTGGAAGCTATGCCACCAGTATTTTAAATACCAGCACAATACATACAGGATAGACAGGTTTCAGCTAAGCTTCAGACTAACAAGAGAATAAGATAAACTAAGAAGAGGATAAGCATGTTTTTAATCTTCTGGATGTTTTTAGTCATGAGAAAATTTATGAAATGCAATGGAACATTCATAGAACAAAAATATTGAAGATTGATACAGGATAAACAACACAAAAATACTGTCAGATATAGTGCTGGAAGATGAGCCCTTCAGGCTGCAAGGTAATCTTAGGAAGACTGGGAAAGAGCTGCCTCTAAAAAGCAAAATTCACCATAATAATTTGAATGGAATAAAGCTTTCATAACTTTTTTCTGCTGATGGGGCACAACTCAAAACGAGGAGAAACAGCTGTAAACAACCATTAATAATCTAAACATGTAATATAAAAAGTATGGAACTAGTAGACAGTAGAAATTGCTCATATGCAAGTTCAGGCTGAATCTGAAGAAAATTAAAACAAGTCCACAAGAGCCAAAATTTGACCTTAAACAAAATTTAGAGATCATCTCAAGAAGAGATTTGATACATTAGACACTAATGACCATAGACCAGAAGAACTGTGGGATGATGTTAAAAACATCACACGGGAAGAAAAAAGCAAAAGGTCAAAAATCAATGTCAAAAGAAGAAGACTCAATAGCAACTGGAGGTACATAGATAATACAACTTTGCCTGTTGGACGCAAAGGGGACTTGAAATACTTCCAGATGAAGATCGACCTTCAGTATGGATTGTACCTCACTGAAAAATGAAAATTCTCACAACTGGACTAACAAGCAGCATCCATATAAATGGAGAAAAGACTGAAGTTTTCAAAGACTTCATTTTGCTTGGATCCACAGTACTCATGAAAGCAGCAGTCATGAAACCAAACAATACATTGAATTAGGTAGATATCTGCAGCACGAAATCTCTTTGAAAGCAGGATAGTGAGACTACGCCACTCATACTTTGGATATATTATCAGGAGGGACCAGTCCCTGGAGAAGAACATCATGCTTGGTAGAGTGGAAAAGTCAGCAAAAAGGAGGAAGAACCCTAATGAGAGGCAGGAACAGGACCGGCCAGTGTTTCATTCTTATGTGCGTTAAGGTCAATGAGTTGGAACCAAGTCACAGCACCGAACCACAACAAAATGAGTGCTATAAAAGAAAGTTAAAATTATTTTACATACTTTTAGGATGTTGTTGTTAAGTGCTGTCGAGTCGGTTCCAACACGTAGTGACCCTGAATATACTTTCCGAGGAGTGGCTATGGAGCTTGAACCACCAGTCTTGTAGTTCAAACCAAGCTTGTGGCTCAGTATTTATGCTACAGCGGCATACCTCTAGGCCTCCAACAGACATGCTATTGTTGTTAAGTGTTGTCGACCTTGTGGTTCACACTAACCTTAAGTCAAGAGATTATATCCTATAGCTCCATACCAGTTCTAATATCGAGAAAGCCCATACTATCTTTCTATTGCTGCATGTCCCCTCATTTTAGTTATTTACTAAAATTCTCCCCATGTCTCATGTTTAAAACCTATTCAAAGATGATTCCTAGTTTCAGTGAAGTGTTTCAAAGCATAATCTGCAAACTGGAGATAAAGAAGCTTTTGTGAAATTCTGGCAAAGAGAGAACACATGGAACATACTACTGTAGCAAAAACGATGATAAAATTTCTTTTCATGTTACAATCTATGACACACTCTTTACTGTTATAGTTTATCGATAATAATAAGTGCAAAAGAAAAAATAAACTTTTATAATTACCATATACTTCAAAAAATAACATGGTACCATAAAGTAAAAATCATATTATATACAGATACATTAGTTTTGATTTATAAAACCCATTATTCCCAACATACTACTTGTTTCATCCAAATGCACTGCAGTTACAGAACCGTATCAAAAGCTCCAGAATTTCAACTATTTTGCAAACTTTTAAACAATACTGAGTACATTTTTATTTATTCTATTATGACAGGTTTATTTTGATTGCATACAAAAAGATAGTCTTAAGTGTAGCAAAAACATGAAAAAATTAAATTACTGATGAATTAGGAACTGAAAATTTTTAATTATAAATTTTATAACCAACAGTAAGGATTTTGCATGATTTTTATCTGAAAAATTACCTTTTTAACATTAAAGCCAAATCTTACCATTTCTCTTCTTCTTTCTTCTTCCCGCTCAGCCTCTTTCTCATATTCACGGGTTTTCTTCCGTTCTCTGATTTCCCAATTCTTAAGGCGCTTAAAAAAAAAAATCATCAGCAAAGTTTTAAAAATATTATCCAAAGAGTTCCACAAATTTTGACATCTACCCAATATCAGGCTGCATAAAATAAAACCATTTTTCAATTTACCTCTTGATAAGCAGCTTCTTTCTCTCGGAGTTTTCTTTCAAGTTTTCTCCGCTCATATGCATCTTCTTCATCCTCTTCTCGGTCCCGTTTCTTGTCCTTTTCTCGTTCTCTCTCGCGTTCTCTTTCCCGTTCTCTCTCTCGCTCCCGTTCTCTCTCTCGCTCCCGTTCTCTCTCTCTTTCCCGCTCCCGTTCCCTTTCACGGTCTCTGCTCTTCTCTCTATGTAAATAAAACAAAAACCTGCCAGTTAGCCTCATGTTTTCCATAAAAACTCACAGCAAAGGTAAATTACATTGTTTAGCACATAAATTGTATAGAACTGTAATCATCAGGAAGACAAGACTATAATTCTAGCTCTATATTCAAACTGTATTCTAAATTCAACATTTACTGACATTTCAAAAAACAAAGTAGAATACATATTATTTACAATACATATTGTAGATCCCTGGTGTGATGCTGCAGGATAAGCAGTAAACTGCTAACCTCAAGATAAGCAGTTCAAACCCACCAGCCACTCCTTGTAAAACATACACAGGGTTACTGAGAGTCAGGACCACCAGACAATACTTAACAACAACAAGGTCAAATCTATAAAGCATAATATATTCAGGAGATTCTACCTTTAATTCCTGTCCTTTTACTCTGTTCTTTCCCTTTGTCTATCTGTTACAACAACCAATTTTGTACAGTTTAAAATTCACTAAATGTAAAAACATTACAAAGAATTGAAAAATGATTAAAGAATGGTTGCCTAATGCTGGACTTCTATAGTCAATCCCATAATGCTGTAAGAGGTTCAGGGAATTCACCAAAGAAATACAAAGTGCTAATCAAAATGTTAAAAGTAACAGGGTGATACAGACGGGCAATTTAGACATTGGCTACCTAAAATAGGATGGGACAATACAGGCACAAAGTGGCTGGCTTACAAGTAAGTTACCAAGGGGGAGTTTAGTTTCAGAGTGTTGGGGGGAGGGTAGAACCCCCACTGAATAGTTTTCATCTTTTCTAGATGGGTTTGGCAAAAAGAGATGAGGATAAGATTCTTATGATTCAATAGTCACTGTTATCATTACTAATTACGATTGTCACAACTGTAAAGGTAGAAGTTTTGTAACACAAAGGGGGAGTAGTAAATCTTCCACTCCAGGAACAGAGGACCTTAGGACCATCAAGTGAGAAAATCTTGAGCAGAATGTGGGACCCTATCAAGAGAAGCAGTGACATCTGGAGGCAGGGATGAGGACATGGAGAGAAAGAGCAGCGGAGGACTCTAGACTCATGGAAAGAGAAAAGCTGTGTACTGGCAGCCATGAGGCAGGTTTGCAGAATGTGTCCTTTGGCTGGTTGTTTAAATGATTATATATTCCTGAGAGGTTTTACTTAAAAATAGAAAAAGCAAAAAAACAAAAACAAAAAACTGAATAGAAGCAAATACTGTTGAATAATGATGCACTGAGGGTATAGTAATCATTGCAACGAAATGAAATACTTTGAGTACAAAATTGATATTCTCCCATGTAAACTATCACTCAGTTCACAATGAAAGCTTAAAAAAAAAAGTAACAGTGGAGAGTGGTGGAAGTGTGTTGCACTGGCAAGGGTGTAGATAAAGGAATTTATCAACAAAAAAATATGGTGGTGTACTGGTATGGCCAATCTAATTTTATGCAGCAAACCTTAAATTAAACAGACAAAATCTAAACATCCACCAAGCATAACAACTACATATATTTACAATAGGCTCAAATTCATAATACCTATGAATAAATCTAACCAAGAACATAAAAGATTGACACAACGAAAATTCTAAGACGCTACTGCAAAAGACTGAAAGACCTACATAAATTGAAAGGAAGGGAAGACTTAGTATTATGAAATATCAACAGAGCACTCTACATATAAAACACAATCTGAATCCAAATCCCAACATATTTTACAGAAATGTAAAACCTAATCTTTAACTTAATATGAAAGTTGTTAACTGCTACTAAATCAGTTTTCAATTCAAACTCACCAGCCTATCACTGGATCTATGAATCAAAACTAACTTCACAGTACTTAACATTTGTCAGAGCAATACTGAAGAATAAAATGGGAGATCTTACAAAGCCAGATCTCAAAACATACAATTGGTGGTGGTGTTAAGGGTTGTTGTGTTGGTTCTGACTTATAGTAACCTACCTGTATAAGGTTTCCCAGGATTTAAAGCTTCCTAGGAGCAAAAGACTCCTGTTTCTCCCACGGAGTGGCTGGTGAGCTCAAACCACCACCGTTTTGGTTCATAGTCCAGCGCTTATCATATGGAGCCACTGTGCTCCAAAACATACTATGTTGATACTGTTAAGTGCCATCGAGTCACTTTTTTGAAACATAGCGAACCTCTATAGCATATCCAAGGAACGGCTGATGAGTGTTAACTGCCAACTTTGCAGATCAAACCAACATAGCAGTCCAGTGTTTATCCTACAGGGCTACACCAACAGGCCTCTCATAGACACATCATTGTCGTTATGTTGCGTCAAGTCAGTTTAACTCATAGCAACCCTCTAAAGGGTTTCTGAGGAGCAGATGGTGAGTTTTGAACCACCAACCTTGCCATTCAACCAAACTTTTGGTGCAGGGCTTATCCTACAGTCTCACACAAGGACTCATGACCCAGTGTAATAGAAATGAAAATCCAAAAATCAACCTATTTATCTACATAGCTGATTTTTGATAAGGGGTCAAAGTCCACTCAGTGGGGAAAAAAGACTCTCTTAACAAATAGTGCCAGAAAATGGTAGAAAATGCAGAAAAATGAAATGGGACCCATACCTCATACCACACAAAATGGATTAGAGAGCTCTCTGTTAATAAGCCTAAAACTATAACGTCCTGGTAGAAAACATAGAGAAAATTATTGAACCTAATTTAAAAAAAAAAAAAAAAGATTATTAAACACAAATATAAATACATGAATAGCAAAAAGAAAAGTCAGATAACTGGGACTGCATAAAAAATAAATACGTGAAACTCGTTAAAAGACTTTGTCAAGAGTAAAAAGATAGCCTACATACTGGGGTAAAAAAATCTTCATGAACAGTGATTATATCAGCAAAGAAAGAGAGGTAAGGATTGAGAACTTTCAATTGGGGAAACGTAGTAAACTGACCAGAAGCTATAAAGCAGATATAAAAGCTGTAACAGAACTATAAAGAAAGTTATGTGTGTTTTGTTTTTTTTTTAATAAAGTAATTTCTAGGAGTGAGTAACTTTGCTGTTGTTGTTAGGTGCCATCAAGTTGGTACCGATTCATAGCCACCCTTTTCACAACAGAAAGAAACACTGCCCCATCCTGGGCCAACCTCATAATTATTGCCATCTGAGTCCACTGATGCTGCCACTTTCCCAATCCATCTCACTAGGGGCCGTCCTCTTATTCTCTGACCCTCCACCTTATCAAACATGATGTCCTTCTCCAGCGACTAGTCCTTCCAGACAATATGTCCGAAAATGAGATACGAAGTTTGGCCATTTTGGCCTCCAAGGGGCACTCTGACTGCACTTCTTCCAACAGAAATCTGTTTGTTCTTTTGGCAGCCCATGGCACTTTCAATATTCTCCTCCAATAAACACCCTAACTCACAAGCATCAATTCTTCCACGGTCTTCCTTATTCACTGTCCAGCTTTCGCATGCATATGAGGTTACTGAAAATACCATGACTTGGGTCAGGCACACCTTAGTCCTCAAACTGACATCTTTGCTCTTCAACCAGATTTGCCTAATGCAATATGTCGTTTGACTTCTTGACTGCTGCTTCCATGAGTGTTGATAGTTGATCGAAGAAGAATGAAGTCCTTGACAACCTCAATCTTTTCTCTGTGGATAAAAATGTTGTTTATTGGTCCAGTGATGAGGAATTTTGTTTTCTTTATATTGAGGTGAAATCCACACTAAAGGCTGTGGTCTTTGATCTTCATCAGTAAGTATTTTTAAGTCCTCTTGACTTTCAGTAAGCAAGGTTTATCATCTGCGTATCGCAGGTTGTTAATCAGTCTTCCTCTGATCCTGATGCCACGTTTTTCTTCATATAAGACAGACTCTCAGATTATGTGCTAGGAATACAGGCTGAATAAGTATGGTGAAAGAACACAAACCTGTCACACACCTTTCTTATTTTTAAACCATTCAGTGTTCCTATGTTCTGTTCGAACAACTGCCTCTTGGTCCAGTGAAATAAGCTGTGGCAGCCCAGCTTACTTCCATAAAGACTGCTGTTGCTGTTAAGTGACATCAAGAGGGTTCTGACTCACAGTAACCCTGTAAAGAGTTTCCAAGGTGCGGCTGGTGGGTTTGAACCACTGACTTTGTAATTAGCAGACCAGAGCTTATCCTACAGCGCCACACCAAGAGTCCTCCATATATAACAGGCTAAAAGTGGTGGTGCTAGAACTGATGAAACATCAGTTGATGCTAGACATCAATGAAAGGGTGACTAGAAAAAATGCCCATCAATTCAGGAAGACAATAGGGAATCAGTAGTGCCACACTGGGTGGATACTTGTTATATGCCAACCAGGATGTTCAAACTTGTTACTTAACCAGTGCTTTATGTGTGTGTGAGACAGCAAAAAAGGCTAAGAAAATTCTTTCATCACATAAATGTAGACGCTTCTACAAATAATTGTTAACCTGAGGTTCGGTGAAAGCTATCAGAAATAGCAAGTTCTATGGAGCCTTACCTTGACCGACTCCGATCTTTATTACGGTCTGAGCTCCTTTCTCGGTCTCGGTCTCGATCTCTCTCTCGATCCCGATCTCGATCTCTCTCTTTTGTCCGGTCACGATCCCTATCCCGTTCTCGTTCCCGCTCCCGTTCCTTCTCCTTTTCTCGTTCACGTTCTCTTTCCCTTTCTCGTTCCCGTTCTCGCCTTTCTCGTTCCCTTTCACGCTCCCTCTCTCTTTCTCTCCGTTCTTTCTCAATTTCCTGTCTTTCTTTCTCCTTTTTGCCTTTCTCTTCTTCCAGTTTCTAGAAACCAATAAAAGCACTTTTAGAGTTAATTCTGTAGCTCCAGTATGCAGCTCATTCCAGGTGCTACTGCCCAATATTGGAAACAAAAATACCAAGCCACTGGTATTTTAATACTAAATTCTTATAGCTTTAACTTGACAAATCAAACAGAAGCAATCACAAAACTATAGATTTCGTGCAAACCATAATCTGTATAGACAAGGAAACTCCAATCTTGGATGCTGGGAGATTGTGTTAAGTGGCTGGCCACTAAATCAATGACTATGTCAAAACCTAAAGGATCATTGGAAAAGTGGTGATTCAAAATAAATTCAGAAATATAATCAGCCACGAAGGACTTAAACTTAAGTCTGCCTATTATTAGTTTCTGTAAATCAGTGGATTACTGGTTCTCATTATAACCCTAGACTTTCCATTACCCATAGATTAACTAGCTGAGGGCTTCAAAAGGGTTGTTTAAAGAGTCAAGTCACTATAAAGCAACAAAATAATCTTTTGCTACCATTTGCTTTTCCCACCCTCCAAAAGCAAGAGCTGAATTCAGCCACAATCTGCCTTACTCCCACCATTGCAAGATGGACAGCCCACCAGATACATAAAAGGTTTTAAAATCACTCACTCCAAGCAGAAATGTACAGATAAAATATTTTCATTTAAATTATTTTAAAAGTAACATTTATACGTATCATTCCTATAAGAAAATAAAAAAAATATCAACAATGATAAATCCATCCTTGGAAGCAACGTTGTATATTAACTTACAGATGCTGTGCTAGGACATGGATCGCCAACACTGGATTAACCTTGCCTATAAGCTATGTTTCTGGGAGGAAGAGCAAGTACATGGTTCACATATAAACCAAATAACAAAGTCAGACCAAGTTTGTACCTTGAAAAGAATACCAGCGTACCACATGGTTTCTACACAAATTAAGAAAAAAATACCCCAAACAGGAAAAACAAAATACATTTATCCCTTTGGTTCCATGTTTAGAGTCACTGAAATGAAATTTAAACTGCAGCAATAAAATGTCCATTTTGTTCTTTTCTCAGTTATGTAAAGCATTTAAAACAACTTTAAAAAGCAATCTTACCTGTTAAGACACTTTATCTCTTGATCATGGATCAGAGGACTGACAGAGAATTATGAAAAAAAAGCTAATGTATCAGAGATCAATATATTCAGTCGCTCTACCAGTCTATTTTAAAGTAGAATGCAGGCAAAGTCAATACTGAATACATTGAAATTACAAACGAAATGAAAAGAAACAAAATGGTAGAAAGAGGACACAAATGGAAAAGCTAGAGGCAGCAAAATTTCCCTTCTGAAACAATTCTAAATGAAATGTAAAAATTTAATATTGTAAAAGGATGTTAGGCTACATAAAACTTACCTCAATATCATATACACTTAAAAAGAAATTTGTTTATTTCTGAAATAATACTTACTGATTATTTTAGTTGTTCCAATATTAATTTGTAGAAATCCTTAGTTTTACTTTTGCTTATTTACTGTACTACTTATTTCTTAAGTGTTATTTTTACTTGTGTAAATAATTTATTTCAGGATTCATTTCTAAAGTTTTGTTCTAAGTAAATGAAAAAGTGAGTGAGTCTAATCAGTACTAATTGATTTTCTAAAAGGTTATATACAGAGAAGAGTACAGATGGGTATTTATACAAATATATACTTAAGACAAGCAGAAAGTCTAGAAAAAAAATGGAACAGAATGACTATAGAAAGATGTAAGAAAATGAAGTAATGAAGAGAAAAGGACAAATAAAAAAATTCATAATCTTACCTCATTCTCTCTTCAGACTCGTCCGTGCTGTAAATGGACGCCCCCTGCCACGCTGATACCCTGACAGTCTGTGGTTATTTCATAAACTCATACCAAAACATGCAAAGGTTCACTGAGCTCAATTTTTGTTTCTGGTGTTTCCAAACTTTCCCTTTTATAATACCACCCCAATAAAAAGAACTGTTTGAATTTTAGAAATTCAAACCATTCCCCTCAGTGAAAGGCAGTCAAATGCCTGACAGCTTCTCAAACTCTGAATCAAATATATTAATTTTGTTTTAAACAGATGATTCCACAAAACATAATTCCACAATGACATGACAGAGTTTAATTAACAACTACATAAAAAAAAAGGGGGGTAAACCACACACACAACTGTATACCATTTTCAAGCTTACTCAGATCCTAATCTTAAATGTTAAACCTAACCGAAAGTATTCACCTAAAATGACTATCCACAGACTACCTTTTTATTTCTTAAAAATTTGGGAGAATAACTTTTATGCTACTGGAAAAATTCAATTCAAGAAAAAGCACTGTGTATGTGAACTAGGGCTGAGTATCTGGGGAATAATAGTTCAGCATCTTGTATTCTCATTATTTGTCAACTTGGGATTTGTAAAAACAGAAAGAGTGACTGTAAACAAAAAGTGAACATTTTTCACTGAGGTCGCGATCAGTCTATGAATAAGTAACATCTTATTACCTCTAATATTGAACTATATTCATGCAATGTTTGCATTTCATGGTTCATAAAGCATTACCTTCAACACCAGCAAACATTCACATATGCGCTGTCAATGAGAGAAGCTTTCATAGGCAAAACTCGTGAGTGGGATTTACTATGCACAAATACACCATTTTCCAAGCCAGTTACCCCTTTGCATATTTTTCTGAGGGGGCATCCATAAATATAATAAAAAACAGAAGCTCATACTTACATCCTATTCCTTGTTACTTTCCAAGCTGAGTTTCATCTTGCATTAGTCACCATATGATCTCTATCATAATGGTGGGGGTCAATGAATAGATTAGCTTTATGGGAATTTACATTTCTTCCATGCATCTAAAATTTGGTAAGTCTGGTAACCACTGACCTAATTTTAAAAATTTCCCCTTCTCAACTTAAATCTATACAAATATAAACCTTAAATTTTAATTTTCGCTATAAAGAAAAGGTTTTCACAAGATTAAATTAAACTGTCCCAAGAAATATACTACAGTGTATGTCATCCTGCGGCCCCCCCTAAATCTAGTTTACTAGATTTCTTGATGTCATGTTGAAATCTTTCAAAAAAATCAAAAAGCACCTTTCATTCATATTAAAGTGAGATGACTGCAGAGTAATCAGTAACTGAAAAGAATTAAGCACACTATGCAAGGGTCACTTTAATATGGCATTAGTCTTCTGTTTCTTGGTTTCTATCTAATTATCAATTAAACCTATAAAAAGTATTTAAAATTAATTCTACTGTATGGTTGATTTCCTTTTTGTCTGTTTGCTTTGGATTCTGTAAAAAGTCTAGTTTGGAATCAAGAGAACAAAATAAGAATACTACCTTATGTGTGTCTCTGAATTTGCTGATCTCTCGGGATATCAGGTCTCTTTTGTCTTCTTCCATTTCTATAGCATTTATATCCTCCTAAAAGACAAGTGGGACAGAAGGGAATGCGTAAAAAGCAGTGGGCAACCATACACAAAGACAAATTCAGGCTTACAACAGATATGATAACTAGACTGTGTACAATAGAAAATCTAGAAATCTGAAGTTAAACATTGAAAGACCAAATGGGCAAGTATCGCAAAATGACACATAGCTATAAGCATGGTTAATTTTAAAGCCTACAAGGTAAACTAACCTTAGTGATGAGTGGATACGGGATCAGAGGGGCAACTGGAAATCTGCGGAAAATCTGCGGAAAAATTCATGAAGGTTATTTTTAAAAAGAGCTCACACTACTCTGCAAAATAGTAAAAACAGTGCTCTGTTTTATAAGAGAATGAGTCAAAAATTATCCGCACTCGGGCTGTAGAATTGTTTTAATCAACTTTCAGAAAAGACAAATAAAGAATTTTTTTGACATAATCTGCTTGCTTTGCAATACACTTTGTCCATCTGTCAACAAGCTTTCATATTCCCTTATTTTAGACTGAGCTGCGAGTCACGAATGCACCGCTGTCTTCACTTCTTCATTAGAGATGACCCTTCATCCTTGAAGGTGTGCTTTCAAGGGACCAAACAGGTGAAGTCTGATATAGAGCATGATCAGTACTATAGGGAGGATGTTTAAATCCCTCAAAATGAGGTTTTTGCAGTGTCGACAATGTTGGTCGAGTTATGTGGATGTACACTGTCATGCAAGATCACAATGCCCTTGGATAGCAGTCTTCTGCATTTAATGTGAAGTTTGGGCTTCAGATCATTAGCGAGTATCTCAATGCAATGAGCACTGTTGATTGTTTAACCTTTTTCTGATAGTGTTCCAATACTGTGCCTTGAGAGTCCCAGAAAACTGTAAAGCATCGAGTTTCTAGCTGATGGTTGCCTTTTGGACTTTTTCTTGGTCAGCGATTGAAGATGTTTCCATTCTAAATTCTTTCTGTTTACTCTCAGGCTTGTTGTGATGAATCTATGTCTCGTCAACAGTAACGATTTTTCTAAAACAACTTTTACCTCCTTTCGAATATTGGTCCAAATTTTGTTTGCAGATGTTCAAATGCATCTGTTTGTACTTCAGTGAGTTGTTTCAGTATCTGTCTCACACAAACTTTTCAAAAGCCAAGTGGATTCTTTCATAGGCAAATCCATGGCTAACTGCAAATGACTTGCCACACAATCCAGTCACTCATCTATCTGACACAATCATTTCACATGCATGCTCAATGTTGTCATCAGCTGTGGAAGGGCATTTTAACATAACCGGGGTGCAGATAACTTTTGACTCACCCTTGTACTTCAAGCAATATAGTATTTCTGTGACGTTTTCTTGACAGTTGAAAAGATTTCAATCACTCTCTCTATCCCCATCTCCCATTACCTACTTTTTTCTCTTCCTCCAATACCCCATTAACATTTTAATAGGGAAGGTATGGCACAATGATAAGCACTAGACTGCTAACTTCAAGGTCGGCAGCTCAAACCCATTAGCTTCTCCTCAGACACCTTATACAGGATGCTTGAAGATGGAAGCAACTCAAACAATGACACTTAACAGCAGCAACAACGATACAACGATGATACAGGGATTAGTGTTCAGCTCTAATCAAAAAGTCAGTGGCTTGAAACACCAGCCACTCCACAGGAGAAAGATGTTGCCGTCTACTTCTGTAAGGATATACAGCCTTGACAACCTAAGGGACAGTTCTACTTTGTCCTATAGTGTCATTAAGAGACAGCAATGTGTTGAGTTGGAAGGAATACAACAAACCTAGGAAGAAAGGCCTTGCAAACTACTATAGAAAATTAGCCAGATGGATACACCTGTTCCATTTGCAGCTGATCATGGAGCAGCACAGGATACATCAACATTTCATTCCATTGTGCACAGGGAGGTGACTGGACAGCAGCTAACAATACACTAAAACATGACCTGTCCCCAACCTCCAAAATATAGGAAACAATTATACCAACAAAATTTACACAAAATTCTTACCACAAGGCAAGACTTCTTTGATTCCTTCCTCCCAACTCAAATGAAACCAATTAGTTGTTTTTCTTCTTCCACATTACCTTAACAGATCAGCAATATAGGTTTCAATTACTCTATACCTGACTATAAACTTGAATAAATTATTGTTAAGTGCCGTCGGTTCTGACTTATAGCAAACCTGTATAAGGTTTCCAAGGAGCTTGAACCAACGACCTTGAAGAACAAATGACCTCGCAAGTCTAGCACATTAACCCATGGCGCCACACCAGGACACCTAAATAAATTAGCACCAAAAAATTCCAGAAAGAGCCTACTGGCCCAGTGGATTAAACATGGGCTGCAAACTGAAAGCTTGGCAGTTTGAACCCACCAAGCCCCTCAATGGGAGAAAGATGAGGCAGTCTGCTCTGATAAAGAGTGAGTCTTGGAAACTCTATGGAGCAGTCCTACTACGTACTCTAGGGTCACTATTGGAGTCAAATCAACACCAGTGGGTTTTAAACATTAACACAATTTCAAAAAAATTAGAACTTCACTAAATGGTTTTTTATGACCATCAGGAAGAATGGAGCCTACTCTAAGGTACTAAAACACAAATAATAATATGATCCATAAATATCTTAACAATCACAAAGTTCTATAGAACTTTTTCATAAAATATATAATAAGTGAATATAAAATGTTTCTAATTTTTAAAAGAATATGTCCTAGAATTTCCCCAAGTTTATCCAGAGGAATGAGTATAGGAGAACGAGACGTTTCTGGACTGTTTAATCAGCTTAGCTGACAAAGTAAGGAGTAGACTGGGGAGGAGGGTTTTACCATGCACTCCTCTCTCACAGTCCCTCAGTCAGAGGTTCCAAAGGTGACTGAGACTGGGTTTCTAAAGAGTGGACAGCTAAAAATTAAAGAATCAGTAAAACCCTCAATTTAGAGACATGCCTAGAAAAGGACAGAACAACTACAATTATGAGGCTAAGGCAAAACAGGGCTACCCGTTCATTTTGCCTTCAAAAGGTAAAATGTAACCAAAGCACAAGAGTGCCACCATACAAAATAAACTGCAATAATTACAGCATTGGCAGAAATCAGTAACACATACGTCCTCTTTCTTCTCCTTCTTCTTCTTTCTAGGGTGAGAGTCAGATTCCTGTGAGGGGGCGTTCAGTTCACTAGAGTATTCACGTATTAATACTTCAATTGCCCCTTTAATCATCTGATCTCTTCTCTTTGTTTCTTCATCTAAGGCTTCTTCATCATCAGTAGCAGCAGCAGCAGCAGCAGCAGCAGCAGCAGCAGCAGCAACAGTCTCTGGCCTTGCATTCTTAAGCAACAAGGCAAATTCAAGAGAAAGAGAAAGGGGAAAAAAACAATAAAAAATAGAAAATTAAAATCATTCTAATACACAAGCTGACAAACAAAAATGAAAAAAAAAAGTTATCCAATATATCTCCATGGTCCCATTAAATATGTAGCTGGCCCTGTTTATAAACTTATTAAATAAAATTTCATTTGCTTTATTGAATTTTTTCCTGAGACACTGGTACTTTATCATTTTCTTTTCTTTTCCCTTGATAGCCATAATTCTGGCTCTTAACCAGCTAAAACCATAAAGGAGCAGGACAATCATTTCAGATGTTCTTGCTTAATAGTTGTACAAATTAACAATATTAACTAAAAAATTGATTCCTATAAAAACAGTAAACATTTTGACAATTTAGTTATAAAAAACATACACATAATGCATATAATTTCATATATATATAATTTCAGGTAAACTCTAACACCCACCATGTAAAGCAAATAAAAGCACAGTTTGCTGTTAAGTGCCATTAAGGCAGTTCCAACTCACGAGTGACCCTGTACAGGGTTTCTGACCAACCCTGCTGTTAGCAGTCTATTACACCAGGACTGGAAAAGTACGTGCAGGGTAAACAAACAAAAAAGCAGTAGACAACTAGAGACACCAAAATGCAAACATTTGATTAGGGGCTGAACTCAAGTCCCTGGCCCTGCCTGCTCCGGATAAACCCATTTTCTGTAATTTTTATAATACTGAAACAGCACTTAAAAAAGCAAAATAAAAAACAAAAAACAAACATATTTATAGTAGGAAATCAACTTTAAATACTACACAACTCTTCCCCCCTCCATGTACTGAGCATGAGCACTGTAAAAATTAAACTATTTCTCTATGAAAAAGCTGGCTTCTAATGGAGTCCCGTTGTGGCGCTGTGGGTTAACGCGCTGGACTACAAAGTTTGAACCACAAGGTTGGCAGTTCAAGCTGACCAGCCACTCCTTGGAAACCCTATACAGGGTCGATATGGGTTGGAACCAACTTGACAGCACTTAACAATAACAATCAGCTACTTGCTTCTCTCTTAATTTTAAATGATTTTAAATTCCCTGACTAATGAATTAATATAATTGAAATTGCAAACAAAATGTAAAGAACGACGTCAAAACACTGGATAATTTCCAATGACTATTAATGATTGGATTCTTAGAAAGAGGAAATGTTTGGCAAAGAATCAACAGATAAAAGTCACTTTTATCTTTGTCGTTTAAAACTACACACTCAAGTGTCAAATAAATGTTAAATACCATTGAGTCGTTTCTGATTCATAGGGAGCTTGTATCATTATATATCCAAGGAGCAGCTGGTGAGTATGAACTGCTAATCTGCAATTCACAGGCCAGAACTGTTTCTGTAGTGCCACACCAGGAATCCACCCCAAATATACACTTAGTAAATATATCCTGATTATTCTCACATATTCAACAAAATAACCATGGATATATGTACAACTGTGATTATTAGTCAAAATATATACAATACTCTTCATAGAAAATTTTATAACTTGCTGACTTCATCCTAAATAATAACAAGTAGCAGTGATTTCAAAATTCTACCAACAGCATTATGAATACTTTGTCCAAAGGATATTGAACACAAATTTTTGTCTTAAATTAGCTTGCTCAACAAATTCTTACTAAAGTACCTACTGTATGCAAGTTGCTGCTAGATGGCATAAAATTCAATATTGAATAAAAGAGATAATAACCTTGCCCTCAAATGTCTAAAAATGTCTAACTAGTTAGGAGATGTGTTATAACATTGGTATCTCCAATATAATGCAGTACATAGTGTTATGGAATTAATCATTATAAGTAAGTTTCTTATTTTCTCAAACCTGCTTCTTCATTCAATCTTTTTGTAGCACTATGGTGCTTTGGGGTTAATGCTGTACTGCAAAGTTGGTTTGAACCACAAAGTTGGTGGTTCAAAGTCACCAGCTGCTCCATGGAAACGCAATAAAGGGTCACTATGGGTCGGAAACAACTTGATGGCACTTAACAACATAATCGCCAGATTCAAAATGGCCAGTACCAGTTCCTTTCAGCTCACTAATGCCTAGGATATTGACCTTTATGTTTTCCATTTCATTTTTGATAACCTAGAATTTTCTTAAGATTCATACTTCATACAATCCGTGTTCTGAATAATGGATGTTTGCAGCGGATTCTCCTCATTTTGAATTGTTGCCCCATTAGCAAATGAAGGTCCTGAAAGCTTTACTCCATTCACATCAAGGTCAACTCTACTTTGAAGAGGAAGCTCTTCCCCAGTCTTATTTTGAGTGCCTTCTAACCTGAGGGGCTCATCTTCCAGCAGTATACCTACCAACGTTGTTGATGTTGTTAAGTGCCAACTGAGTGACCCTGCATAGGGTTTCTTTTCAAGGAGCAGCTGGTGAGTTTGAAGTCCCAGCCTCGTGGTTCAAACAAACCTTGCTGTCTAGTGCTTAATCCTACAACACCACACCATGACACCTAACAACATTCTGGTACTATTAATTCATTTTCCGTCACTGTTCCTGATAATGTTCTAATATTATTTATAAGGAAACATTCAGAAGTAGTCTGCCTCTTCTTCTTCCTAGTCTGTAAGCTCAGCTAAAACCTGTCCATCTTAGGTGACCCTGCTGTTATTTAAAATACCAGTAGCATAGCTTCCAGCATCATGCCTACACATAAGCTACCACAGTATGACAAACTAATGGACAAATGACTGAAGTCTTTCCATGGCTACCTCAAAAACCCCTTTATGGTGACTCCGGCTATATGGAGGACTAGGTATTATGCATTACAGGGAGCCTCTACAACAAAAATATGTGAGACAAAATTAAACAGACACAGACGAAAATTCTGGCACCCTGGACTTCAGAAGAAAGATTAGAGAGGTGGATAGAGTACTTGCTAGGAGGAGAGGCTGAGCAGGCACTGTCAGAGAGGGAAGACTGACTAATGAACAGTCAGCCAGACGTGGCTCCACTGTTTTGTGAGGAGCTTTGACAGCAGAGATAGGTCTGCCAGTGCAGATTCACACAGGGGATCAAAAAGCTGCAATCTCTTCATATCAAGAAGGTGAAGACAGTCTATATGCCCATCCACAGAAGAATATCCAGGCCAAACAAACTTTACGTTATACACACAATGGAATACTGCAAAATGCTGGAGAAAAAGGATGAATTCCTCACAACATAGTTGTACCTAGAGAACATTATGCTGAGTGAAATTAAGACAAGGACAAATATTGTATGGGACCATCGTTATGAAAAGTTAAAAAAAAAAAAAAAAAGCACTGCAATTAAATGAGATACCATGAGTGTAAAGCTGATGTTCTCCTATGTAAACGATCACTCAACTCACAATAAATACTTAAAAAAAAATAAAAAAGGTTTTCCTGATAAGCAATCTATGATAGTTATGGGGATGGAGAAACTATTTATGAGCTAAAGGATAACATGTTAACATGGGTGACACAGGGCAGGCAATATACAAGAGGGAGGTGAGCAGAGGAAAGATGAAGGTAGCAAGAGACACAGGGAGAAATGCAGTAGTTAAAATGAATAGAGACATATACTGTTAACAGTTGGTACATGAAGGGGGATAGCAACCACCTAACGAAGAAATTATATGAGGTGTTAAATGTAAAACTGACCTGCTCTGTAAATCTTCACTCACTTCACAATAAAAGTTGCAGGGAAAAAAAGGGTGTGCGCTCTTCTTTTTCCCTCACTCTCACCTGGTGACCAGAAGAATGGCCAGCTCCCACCCTCATCCACCCTCAGTGAAGAGCCTGCTCCCAAGAAGTTTGGAGTACCGTGGCTGGGAGCCAAAGAAGTGTGAGGTGGAGCAGACTGTGCTGCTTTGGAGTGACACTTGGGTGCCTGCATTCAGGTGGGCTTGGCTCCAGACCTATAAAACCTGAAGAGCCACCAGACCAACATTTAATCAGGTCCCTGTGGTCTTAACATACAATGGCCCCATGAATGACTTCCATATAGAATGCCATGATCATAGATACCTCTGAGACCAGTAAGAACTCCATCTAGGGCCAGGAAGTCTGCTGTCACATCCTTTTCACACAAGCTCCTTAAACTGCAGGAGCCTCCTATACATTTCTCCTCTGTGGTCCAACAACTGCATTATTTACTTTTAAACTCCACAATGCCCCGGAGACAACAAACAATTTTAGCTCACACACAGAAACAAGTTAAATTGGCTCAAAAATTTGACCAAGATGCAGTCAGAACAACAATTCTAAGAAGGAAGAGGTAATAGAACTAACAGGAAAAGAATCCCAAAGATACTAATTAAGTAACTTCAAAGTAAGGACAGAAAGATCCAGGAAAGCAAGAAGAACACAATAAAAACACTGTAAGAATTCAGAAAAATACTACAAGTACAAACACACAAAATAAATGCAAATTTTGAAACAATACAAGACTAGCAATTAGAAATCCAGAAATGAACAATGCACTGAAAGGGCAAAGGACTTGATGTGAAGCAACGGAAGCCCGAATTAGAGAGCTTCAAGAGAAATTGCTCAATAATAGTATGCTAGAAGATTACTCTTGAAAAAAAGAATGAAAAAATCCAAAGATAGCCTAAGAGTTATATGGGACACCATGAAGAGGAACAACTTACAGGTTATTGGAATTTCAGAACAGAAAGAGAGAGAGCTAAGAGAAAGCTATCGATGAGTTGTTGGAAGAAAACATCCCTAACATCATGAGACAAGAAGATAAAGCATACAAGCAGTTTGGGGAAAAATGAAGTTACCTACAAAGGAGAACCAGTAAGACTAAGCTCTGATTTCTCAGCAGAAACCATGTAGGCAAGACAATGGAATGACTTATATAAAACTTTGAAAGAAAAAGATATACTCAGCCAAAGAGCTGTCCCTCAAATAAGATGGCGAAATTAGGGCATTTCCTGATAAACAGAAATTAAAGGAGTTTATAATGACCAGACCAAATTTGTGAAAAATGCTAAAGGGTGTTCTTTGGACTAAGAACCAACAATAGCAACCAACATGACCTGAGATTACCAAACATGTCATCACCACTCAAACTCAATCCATATATAGGAGGATTTAAAGTAAAACAAACCTACAAGACTTTGAAAACAGGGAACCAGTGATATCAATGTATAATGAAATCAACTAAAATCAAAAAGAGGGAATATTGTAGATTCAGAATTTACAAACGACAAGGAAGTCAAGTAGATCTTAAGATAAAACAAATTGCTTTAAGCAGGAAAAGAAATAATAAATTACAGGGTAACCTCAAAGAAAAACATGTATGATCTGTTGAATGTAAAACCGATGGTTTGCTCTGCAAACCTTTAACCAATGCACAATGAAAAAAAAAACAAATAAAAAAACAACCCTTCATGATACACACTTCTGATTTCAATTTTTTTATAAAATTAATTCTCCAATAACCTAGCACTCATACAAAAGGTCTGCTATTTCAAATAAAATGCTCAGATTTTGAGACCTAAATTCTACTTTGTAGGAAGCAGCAGTCAGTCTATCAATGGCATTTTTCCTACTTCCTGAATTAGCTTCCCATGAGCCTGCCACATTTCTATGCTTTTGTAAGAAGAGTGACAGACGTAAGACTACGAATCCAGAGCACTACTTACATAAAAGGTGTCCTGGTGTGGCACTATGGGTTAATGGACTGGACTGCAAGGTAGGCAGTTCAAGTTTATCAGCCACTCCTCAGAAACTCTATACAGGGTCACTATGAGTCAGAACAACAATAAAACCAGAATTACATGTATACCAACTAGAAAAATAAAACACTCAAGTGATGCCTGTTTCAATTCCATTTTATCTGAAATAATTGTTCTATATGTTTTTATTGGGAAGAGATTAAATTTACATTTTTTACTTCATAATTTATTATACGTTTTGTTGGAGATTTAATTCATTTCCATTCATAAAGAAAGAAACAATTTAATTTGCCATCTTGGTAATGACAAATTAAATCCAAAGTAAATTTCCTTGCTTACTTAAATGTATTACAAGATGATTTACCTGGTAGTCATAGAATCTCAAGGGGAGATATGGGCTACAAACTACATGTAACAGAGCAGAAGAACATATAATGTTATTGTTAAGTGTTAAGTTGATTCCAACTCCTAGAGACACGATATATGGTTTCCAAGGAGCAGCTAATGGATTTGAATCACTGAATTTGTGTTATCAGTCCAGTGATTATCCTATAGCACCACAACAGAATTCGGATATATAACAATAAAAGTTGCTTTATATTGAACACAGAGAATTCTGCCTCAGGATTGAGGGATTGGTAATGAGAGTATGAAACAAGGAATATTTTAACTATAATTCTAAGGACAGAATTTCAACGGAGATTTGAAGAGGCAACAAAAACATGAGATCAGTAAAGCACAGGGTGAGGAGGAAAGCTACAAATAGAAAGGCAGATTGGGGCCAGTCTTAAACACTAGGCTAAAAGCTGGGACTCTGATGATACAACTACACTTATGCTTTAGAAATACAGGCAGTACTCGCAAAGATAAGAGGAAACAAAGCTCAGGGACAACAGTTAAGATATTGTCCAAGGAAAAATGTTGTTGTTAAGCGCTGTCGAGACAGTTCCAACCCATAGCGTCCCTATATAGGGTTTTTTAGGAGCAGCTGGTGAGCTTGAACAGCCGATCTTGCAGTTCAAATGACTTTGCAGTCTGGCACGTTAACCCAGTGCCACACCAGGAGTCCCCAAGGAAAAATAGGGTTAAGTTAAAAAAAAGAACAAACCAATACTTAGAATTCAATCATTTTTGTGAAAGATAAACAAAAAAAGCTCACATATTTCCATTAAATCTGTATTTGTGTGAGGAAAATTACACCCCCAAAATGTCTACTTAACAGAAATGAAATTATAGCTATTGTAATTCCCTTTTTTATATCTCAGTATATTATGCGATTTAAAAAAAAACAAATAATACAATGTTTTTATAATGATGGAGAAAAAAAGCTATAGGTTTTCAAGACAGCTAATGAGATTTTTAATACAGAGCGAAAAGACTACTTTTTCTTCTATTTTTTGTTTTGTCGGGAGAAAACAGCTTGAGGTACAAAACCAAACGAGAAAAGGAAAGGACAAAAAAATACATTCAAGCCTGAGCTATTTTTCTGTTTCCTTAGGAAGGGGTACAAATTACATTTTGACACAACACACAAATTTTCTTTTACTTAAGCTTCACTTAATATAGTCTAAATAAAGCCATTCAACTGAGGAATGTAACAAAAAACGTATTTCTGCTCATCTTAGAACTTCTGTACTTCTAAAAGAAGGCAACTATTAAAAATTGTGTAGGTTGAAATATATTATATACTTACTTACAAAGCTGCCTTAATGAATTAGCTCTGTTTGGAATACTCTGTACCAGTGTTTTCTCTGGTAAGTTAACCTTGTCCAGCCTCCCTTACTACTTTCATCCCAACCTGGAACAAGCAAATCAACAGTCATCCACCCACTGTGGGTAGATAGAAGACTTAAAATAACTACAAACTATAAAATACCCTCCTGCATTTTAGCCACAGACATGTATTATGATTATCATATGTATTAACATCTTGTGAAGCCCCACCTAAGATTCATTTAAAGAAAAGCATTTACCCTGACATAGCACAACTGGCTTAGCAAGGTAACTATTAAAAACATACCCCATTAGAAGCCTTCTTCTTTGCTTTCCATTCATCCAGTTGTGCCTTTGTCTTTGCATCAACTTTAACAAGCAGCTTCTTCTCTCCAATCTGCAGGTCATGTAATAACCTGAGTGCACGGAGGGTAGATTCAGGCTCCTTATACTCACAGAATCCAAAGGCTAGTAATGGATGTAAAGAATTAGTGAAACATCAACACAATTATGAAAGATGAAAACAAAATTATAGAAAAATAATCACTAGAGACCAAATAAAACACAAGGCTCATATAAGCCCTCATCCCTCCCCTTTCCCCTTCAATGCCTTTGGTAAGCTTTTCACTTTCATTAGCACAGGACATATTTTTTTTAAATCCTTTTTATCTTTTAGAGACACACACTAAAATATTTCGAGACATGATCAGGTATACTTGGGAGCTATGAGTCAGGTACAGATGATGCATAAATGGCCATGAGTTTATAAATGTTAAAACTGGGAAAGGAGTTCATGGGGATTCATCATACTATTTTGTCTAATTTTTACAACATATGGAACTTTCCATAATAAAAACATTAAAAAAAATATGTAACCAACAATAACTACCTTGTTCTTCCATGCTCCTCCCCCTTCTTGTGTACTGTACTCCCCAACACCCAAACTAAGATGCGTTCATCCCCTACCCTGTACTCTACCAAACTCTCCCCTCCCTCCCACCCTGGTAACCAAGAAAGGATTTTTTATTTTTATTTTTTTAGTATGGGTATCCTTCCTTAAGCTTAATTTCACTCCACATAACTGCAACTGTCACAACTGTAAAGGTAGAAGTTTTGTAATATAAAGTAGTTAATCTTACAGTCCAGAACAAAGGAACCCAAGACCATCAAGGGAGAAGAGCATGTGGGACCCTATTTAGAGAAGCAGCAACACCAGAGATGGAGACAGAGATGATGATATGGAGAGAGAGTGCAGCTGAGGACTCTAGACTCAGGGAAAGAGAAAGACTGTGTTCACAGCTGGCAGCCAGGAGGCAGACTTGCAGATTTTGTTCTTTGGTTGCTTAAATGATTGTATATTCCTGAGTGCTTTTGTGTACTTCAAAAGAAAAACAAAACAAACAACAACAACAAAAAAAAACACAACAACAGAGGGAATAGAAGCAAATACTGTTGAATGAGGATGCATGGAAGGGAATGTGATCATTGCAATAAAACGAAATACCATAGGATAAGTGTAAAACCAATGTTTTCCTATGTAAACTATCAATTCCCAAAAACTCAAACAATAAATTAAAAAAAGAAAAGAAAATCAGGTAATAGCAAAAAATATATATCTATATAACCATCAACTATATGAGATCTAAAGGGTGGCATTTACCCAGGGATAAAGCTTGGAAGGCAGGGAGGGAAAGAAAGAAAAAAAAGAATGGAAATGGGAAACATAGGAAGGAAGCAGAAGAGCGCTGCTACAGAGTGGGGATTACAATCAGTATCACAAAACAAAATGTGTATAAACTATTGAATGGAAAACCAATTTGCTTTATAAACTTTCATCCAAATTACATATTAAACAAAAGAATAAACAAAAAAGTGTTTCTACCAGTATTAGAATAATTTGCTTTCCAAAGCAACAGGCCATTATGTAATCTTTTATTCTATTCTATTATTATGATTGTTACACATATATTAATGCAGTCCCACTGAGACAAAAAGTACTTTTAAAAGTAATCTTTAAAAAAAGCACTAATGGTTGGAAATGTAAAGGTAGATGTTTTGCAGCAAGGAGGGGAGTGATTTACTTTGCAGTCTAGGGACCATCAAGGCAGAAGAGCGGAGAGCAGGACCCTACCCAGAGAAGCAGTGATGCCTGAGATAAAGGCAGAGACGATGACACAGCGAGGGAGAGGGGCTGTGTGCTGACGACCAGGGGGCAGGCTTGTAGTGTATATACTTTGGTTGGGTGATGATGCGTGGAGGGGATTGTAACCATGGCAATGAAACGATATACCATAGGATGAATGTAAAACTAATGTTCTCCCATGTACACTATCACATAATTCACAATAAAACATTTAAAAAAAAAAAGCACTAATACAAATTCTGAGAATTTGTTTTTTTCCCTTACATACCTCACTCCTGATACATTTTTCTACTTTCTACTCTCAACTCAGGCATCTTCCCAAGTGACTTTTATTCCTATTCAATCAGACAAAGAGCACTAATAGAACATCTCCCATGGTTAAGAACAATGAGCATGAAACATGCAAACACTAATTTAGCACACAGGTTAAAATAGTCCCAACAAATAAGGAAAACATTACCTACCCTGAAGTTTCCCAGAAGCACCTTGTACTCTCTTCCAGCTCAAAACCAAACCACATTTCTTAAAAACAAAACAAAACAAAATCACCACTTAATAAAAACAAAAGCACAATTATATTCCCAAGAACCCAAGTGTTCTACAGTAAAAAACCAGTTGCCAGAGTCAACTCTGACTTATGGTAACCTATTAGTACACACAACTCTATGTCAGTGGGTTTGGGTTTGGCTTTAATGACATGGAAAACTGCTGCATACAAATCAAAAAATAGCAAACCCCCTGCCATAGGCTCATAGCAAACCCGACAGGACAGAGCAGATCTTCTCCACAGGGTTTCAGAGACTGTCAATCTTTACAGCACCAGACATTCTCATCTTTCTCTTATGGAGCAGCTGGTGGGATTGAATCATCAACCTTGCTGTTACCTGCTCAAAACTTAACCCACTGTTCCACCAGGGCTCCTTATGTTGGATAGGTCCTTGTTAAATACCGTCGACACAGTTCCAACTCTTAGCACCCCTGTGTAGGGTTTCCAAGAATGGCTGGTCAGTTTGAACCACCAACCTTAGCAGTCCAGTGCTTATCCTACAGCACCACACCAGAACTCCTATGTTGGATATAGTATGTGTGTGAGGGGGGCAGGAGGAAGACCACGGTTACGTAGAAGAATGTTCTACCTCTTAAGAACTTACAATGTCACAGTTACTCTTAAATTGAGAAAAAAGTGTGGGAGCTGTGTGTATGTACCACATATGGCAAAAGCTGTTGACTGACTAAGAATGGAAAAAGGCATGTTGTTAGCTGATTCTGCACACATGGGACTGCTAGGCCTGTCTTTCAATGAACCTTTGGGTGGGATCAAACCACCAATCGTTCAGCTAGTAAAGTGCATAACTGCTTGTGCCACACCAGGATTCCTAGGTACAGAATACAACTTTTCTGTAATATTAAGTTTTCCAAATAAAAAGTTGTAGTAACATTATCACTTTATGTCTGCTTTTCTCTTTTTCATAGATTTGAAATTCCTAGAATTTTTTTAGATGAAAAATAAACAGTTTAACTTACAGCTAGGAGCTGTCTTATAAGCATATCTGAGGCTTTCTCTGAAATGTTGCCAACAAAAACTGTAGTAGTGGGACCACAATTTTCATCGTTTTCTTTACTTTTTAAACCTGGATGATCCTTTCTTGCTCCTAAATGCTTTCCAACCATGGAAACAGTGGGTACCAAAACCTAAGGTAAAGAAAAGCAAAAAAAATGGATCTGACAATTTTCCAATCAAGGTTAGACTAAAAATATCAATTCTAATGCAATATGATGGTGCTTCAAAAAGTTAATGGAAAACAGAATGAAGAGAATGGAACTTCTTGAGATCCTCTTGAAAACATATGTAACAAATTAAAGAGTCTATGTATCTACCATCTAAAACTAAAGCACACGGCACTTTTCATTATTAATACAAATATGTTCATAACAGCTTCTACCATTAGACCGTTCTTTAAAAAATAACATAAAAATGACTAAAAGCGCAGCTAATTTTTAAATCATTTAAAATTATCAAATAATATCTACTTTTTCACAGCTGTACTCTCTGTACAAATATAAAAAAAATTTCAATTATTACTGCTGCCTGGCTGAATAATCAGACACTCCTATAGAACACTGGCACACTGCCGACACTTCTACATTCCCATCTTATTTCTTCTTTAACTTTCAACTTTTCAAAGGAAAGTCGTCTTACTGATCTTTGTGTTTGGAATTGAATTTACTAGCACAACATCCACAGTAAGTTCTGAATACAGTGTTTATTGAGGAGCTGCTCCAAGCTCTACCTTGTTCTAGCCTAAAATAGTAGAAGTAAGCATACTGTCAAGTGCAGATTTTCCAAAGTAGTCAAACTATGAGTGCCCAATGCAAAAAAAAAGCCAAAATCTTTTTGGGGTGTAGAGCCACATCACCTGGCCTCACAGCAGATCCTTATTTGCTCATCTAGTTCCCTTCTGCCTCTTAAGAATCCCTCTCCTCGATTCAAATTTGTTGTTGTTGTTAAGTGCTGTTGAGTTGCAATGTCACAGCGACTAAGTATATAGGGTTTTCAAGAATGAGCTGATGGGTTTGAGTTACTGATACTAAAGCATCACACCAGATCAAAGAATAGTTGAAAATAATGAATTCTCGTCTCGCTCACAGTGGAATTCCTCAATTGAAGTCTGATGTTGTTAAGTGACGTCAAGTCAGTTCTGGCCCAGAGCGACCCTGTATAGGGTTTCCAAGGAGCAGCTGGTGAGCTTGAACCGTCAACCTTGCAATTGCAGTTCAAGTGGCTTTGCAGTCTGGCACATTAACCCACAGCACCACACCATAAATAAAAAAAAATTTTTTTTAATTAAATAAAAGCTAAAAGGGCTATTGGTTTATTTCTGTTACATAAGGAGGCTTCAAAAAGTTTGTGGAAAAATGAAACTTTTACATAATTGATCTTTTCTCATTTAACTTTTTCTTAACTAAGATGTTGGAAGTATAAAGTTAAGTGCTGTCAAGTCAGTTCTGACTCACAGCTATCCTGTTTGGTTCGAAGTCCCATGCTTATCCTACAGCACCACACAGGGAGTCCTGGAGTGTTCAGTAGCTGTGGTAAATGTGGAGAGCTAAGGCTCAAGGTGTAAGATTAAACAATGGAGCACTTCCATCAAGGAAAGGCTCTAATAAAGCTAGCCAAAGCTTGCCAGGTTAGCTTGCTGAGGACAGAGAAAAGAGAGATGAAAATAAATAGCTTAGAAGGGGCTAAAAATGAAAGGTGGGAGGAAAAAAAATAGGTACTTAAAATACCAATTTCATTCTGAAAACTGAAATTTTTGCTTAGGTTACATCTGCATTATTTTTTTCATTTTGGAGATAAATAGCAAATCATTCTCCCACCATGTATGGAGTAACTGCATATGGTATTTATTCAAATAAGTTATATGATATAGCTTTAAAAGCACTAGCACTACCATACCTCCTAATGTCTTCTTAAAAATCATACTTACAGTTGGAGCAGGAGCCATAATGCTCATTGGTACAGGAATCATTGGAGTCCCTTAGGGAAAAAAAGATAGTAAGTTTTAAGAATACTGTTACATATTACCATATTGTGTAACAGCTACAAGCAAGACAAATAAATATCTTTACTCATGGCTAATACAGAAATGAGGAACTAATGAAAATGAGATACTGATGAGAGCCTTCTTTTCAAAAGCAATGTCACCAGGTGGATCTATAAGAATTTATTAACATAAAAAACTAAGTAAACAGGCTACCCATACATGCTGTTTTTGTCTTGTTGTTGGTATGTGCCGTGGAGTCGGTTCCAACTCATAGTAATTCTGCATAGGGTTTCTGACGCTGTAAATCTTTATGGGAGCAGAAAGCCTCATTTTTCTCCGCAGAACAGCTGGTATTTTCAAACAGATGACCATGAGATTAGCAACCTAATTCATCACCACTAAGCTACCAGAGCAAAAAATTCCGAATAGCTCATTGGTTCATGTTCATCTGGTTCAGCAGATTCTCAAAGACAGAACTTTCAACAGATACAGATTCACTTATGGGTGACCAATGTTGTTGTTAGGTGCCATGGAGTGAAATCCAACTCACAGCAACTGTGTATAGGGATTCCAAGGAGCAATTGCTGAGTTTGAACTGCCGACCTTGCTGTTCAGACCAACCTTGTGGTTGACTGCTTATCTTACAGCATCACACAATGAATCCTGGGTGACCAATAGTATTAATAAGTCATGTGAAAGTAAAATTTATCTGGAAACATAAGAAGAAATTTGCTATTCCTGGATTTTTAATAAAGTTCAACAATTTCAACCACTGTGGAAGGGAATTCAATTTCTAAGACAAGTATCTGCTGCTCTATTTGAGCATTTAAGAACTGTTAATAACTGTTATGTTAATATGCTATCTACTTCCTGGTGTGGTGCTGTGGGTTAATGAGCCAGACTGCAAAGCCATTTGAACTACAAGATTGGTGGTTCAAACTCACCAGCTGCTCCTCGGAAACCCTATACAGGGTCGCTATGGGTCGAAATCAACTCAACGACACTTAACAACATTGATATCTTTGTGGTACCTGAATTTATACTTGTTTTCAACTACAGAGTTTACTAATAAACAGTTGTCATATTGAGAGTTTTTATGTTCTTGTTCACAGACCTAATGAAAAAATCTTACTATTTGAGACTAATAAAAATCTTCTAATGACTCCCTCGGAAACCCTGTACAGGGTTCGCTATGGGTCGGAACCGACTCTACGGCACTTAAAAACAACAACAACAATGACTTCAAAATTGTATTTTCCAAAGTTTCTAAATATACCTCAAAGTTATAAAATCATCCTTCAGCTCAAATTTAGCATCAAATTAAGATTAATAAATTACTTTTAATACTATGCCTCTGGTAAATATAATGTATTTAAAATAGTTTCACAGAATGATTTTTTAAAAGGTTAAAAAAAAAAAAAATGACTCCTATCAGTAAGTCAACAGAAAAAGAGACGTTAAGAATCAAATCTGGGTTTATTTCTTGGTTTCCATTCTTAGTAGGAGCCCTAGTGGCAGAGTAGGTTATGCACTGGGCTGCTAACCTCAAGGTAAGTAGTTCGAATCTACCGGGTGCTCTGCGGGAGAGAAATGACGCTTTCTGCTCCCATAAATTATACAGCCTTTGAAATGAGTCGGAAGCTTCTCAATGGCACATCACCACCATCACTTTTTGTTAAACAAACTTGGGCAAGCTCTTTAGCTTCAACTTCCTTAGTTTTCTTAATTCTAGTGAGGAAATTATTTCTTCAAAATGTCTGTGTGATTGACTGAGATAATTTATATAAGCACTTTTAAGTATGTTGTTGTTAAGTGCTATCAAGTCAGTTCCATAGCGACCCTGTATAGGGTTTCTGAGTAGCAGTGATGAGCTTGAACCAGGAACTTGCAGTTCAAACAAGTTGGCAGTCTAGCGCATTAACCCAGTGCCACACCAGGACTCCAGTATGGTGGGTGTCAAACTCTACAATATTATTTAAATTTCTAATTAACTTTGCAAAAGAAACATAATACCCTCTGATAGGTTAACTTTCTATTAAAGAAAATATTCATAAAAAATTATACTGACAATTTTTCATTTTTATATTTATCAAGTTTAAAGCTATCTCTATGCAAACATAAAATAATTTCACCAAATTTAGTATGCAGTTGTTAAATGCCGTCTAGTTGATTGTGACCCATAGCGACCCTGTATAGGGTTTCCAAGGAGTGACTGGTGAGCTTGAACCAACGACCTTGCAGTTCGAATAGCTTTGCAGTCTGGCACATTAACCCACAGCGCATTGAAAATGTATGACTATTCAGTGGAGTAGGGACCTTCGTGATTCTACACGATTCTTGTGATTCTACACGATTCTTCTTCGCACTGGACTGCAAACCACAAAGTCTGTGATTAGACCTCACCAGATAATCAGCAGGAGAAAAAGATACTTTGGAAACCCTCAAAGGAACTTAACAATTCAATGCAAAAATCTACATATGCTAAAGTGAAAAATAGCAAAGTGCACAAAGTGAATTTATATGTTATTATCATTTGTTTTTGGTTTTTTTTTTTTAGTTTTTACTGTGAATTGAGAGATAGTTTACATGGGAGAACATTGGTTTTACACTCATCGTTTCATTGCAATGATTACAATCTCCGAGCATCATCATTCAACAGTGTTTGCTTCTATTCCCTGTGTTTTTTTTGGAGGGGAGGGGGGATGTACACAAAAACACTCAGGAATATATAATCATTTAAACAACCACAGGGCACATTCTGCAAGCCTGCCTCCTGGCCGCCAGCACACCTTTCTCTTTTCATAAGTCTAGAGTCCTCAGGGGCTCCCTCTCTCCATGTTATCATCTCTGCCTCCATCTCTGGTATTGCCGATTCTCTGGATAGGGTCCCACATTCTGATCATGCTCTTCTCCCTTGATGGTCCTAGGGTCCTCTGTTCCTGGCCTGTAAGATTAACTACTCCCCACTTTTTGTTACAAAACTTCTACCTTTACATTTGTGTTTTTTTAAAAAAGGAGATGGCAATGAGGAAACAGAAGCAAACATGCTGGGATATGTAACGCACATCTAAAAATTTTAAGTAAGGTTGTCTTTAAGGAAGAGAACTGAAAGACTATGGAAAGGAAAGCTTTTAATCTATATGTATTTATTATATTTCAAAGGAAAATTATGACTATTTTCAAATTTATTTAATACAAAAGCTTCAAAAAGTTTGTGAAAAATGGAATGAAAAGGTAATGGAACTTTTCCACTAACTTTTTAAAGTCTTCTCACACATATGTGATTGCAACCTACATTATCTTATTTAATGTTCAATTAAGTACACAACAGGTTAAGATGAAAAAAATTATACATGAAGTATGGCAGTTTTGAATTCCACTCATTTCATATATGATTTCGTCCATTTCCTTTTAAAGTTCTGCTGCTATACACATAGCAGGTGGTAACTAACTTGCAACCAAAGTGTGATTTTTCACACAAATATTTTTACCTAAATAGAAACAATAACCTATACACTGTTATAAATGAAATCAAAATTATAATAGTATTCCATATAGTGAACAAATGCCTACAGTTATATGGCATCAGAAAAACAGGCAGTAAGAAATACTGATAAACTTGTTATCTTATTTCAGTCTGTTGATCCGTCTAAAAAGAGAAGGAGTAGCCTCAAGTGAAATATGTTCCACTTACCTTCTAATTCCATTTATTAATTTCCTATAGTGTTCATTGAGGACCCCGGTAGCACAGTGGTTTAAAGCACTCAACTGTCAACCAAAAGGCCAGCAATTTGAACCCACCAATCCCTTCTGGAGAAAGACGTGGCAATCTGACTCTGTAAAGATTCACAGCCTTGGAAGCCTTAGGGCTCACTTCTACTCTGTCCTATAAAGTTGCTGAGTTAGAATCAACTCAGTGACAGTGGGTTTTAGTTATAGTGTTCATAAGAAAATGTTAAACTTAGTACTTATTTAAAAATTCAAAGGAATTTAAAATCTTTCTATAAACCCACCCTAATGGCAAAAAAATTAAGACACTGGTATTTCATTGCTACCTTTCCTGATTCTGAACAAGTGATTAAATTTCCCTTTCACTCACTTAAGCGTCTTCACAAAGAACTAGCATATAAATTATTTTTAAGCTCTCGTCCCTACCCAATAGGTCTGTGGGAGAAAAGCCCAGTGATCTGCTCTTATAAAAGTTACAGCCTAGAAACCTTAAATAGTTCATTTCTAGGGTCGCTGAGTCAAAATTGATTCAAGGACAGATACCTAGCAACAAACCTATTAACACCAGGACCTTGATTAAAAATATCACGGTTATTAATAAAATCTATCAAAAAAAAAATAGAATTTGTATTATGCAACTATAAATATATGAGCAAAAATAATTTTGAACCCTAAATAGATGTCAGGGCGGTATGCTCCTATAGCAGATATTTAATGGCTAATTGATTTGCTGACATTACACATTTCTCTTATGGCTACTCACACCTACTAAACACTGCTGTCAACTAGACCTAGAGGTAGGAGGCACCCAAAACTGAGATCATGGCAGTAAACGACTCACAATTCAAGATTAAGATGTAAATAGTCCAATCCAAAATAATGGCAAAGATGATTTTTGTATAAATTCTGAATTGTACAAATTCGTAAGAGCCACCTGAAATGTACTTACTTTTGTCTTTTCAACTTCAAGATCTTTTGTAAGAACTTTCATGAAAAAATCTAATGGCTAAAAACAGGTACTTGGAAGTGTGGCCAATTTCATCCAAGAACAACTGTGTCCTTTGCAATGAAAATGAAATCTGGATGGTGCTTGACTACTATCATTAAACATTTTTAAGAACCATTCTATAGTAGAAACTTAATCAAAAGGGGGGAAACTGAGAACAATTTCAAATTCTCACTGACTACAGACTTTTCTGGATCCACATCTGGATTCACGAAGGATAGCTAAACCCCTGAAACTAATGCCTTGAAATCTTTCAATTTAAACCAAAAATATGCCCTGGAATCTTTTTAAAATTATACAGTAGTTTACATTTAACTAGTTAAAAAAAAAGTCTGCCTTAAGCATTTGGCTCTTTTAAGAACTGTTTATATGGGATCAAAATGACAACAGCAACCTGAAATAGATAGAAACCTTTGGAGGGCAGTGAGTTGATGATGGGGAAAAACAACTCAGAAAAGGAGAATGAGAATGAATGGTTGCACAAGATGAATGTAATTAGAATCACTAACTAGTATACATACATGTTGCTGTTGTTGCTAAATGCCATTGTGTTGCTTCGGACTAATAGTGACCTTATGCGTAACAGAACACTTCCTGGCCCTGTGCCATCCTCACAACTGCTGTCATGTTTTAAACTGGTAAGTGTTTTGCTGTGTATATTCTCAACAATAACAACAACAAAAACAGGTTCGTTGGAAATGAGGTTGAGTCAAAAATTATGCACACTCCAATTACATCAAAAGGTCCATCCACGTTCACTGGGGACTACAACACTGAGTGTGTATGTGAAATGATCCTGTCAAATACACAAGTGGCAGTGGATTACACGGCAAATCATTAGCAAATCAGCCATGGCTCTGCCTATATAATAATCCACAGCAGATTTGGGTTTAGAAAGTTTTTGTGAGGTGGATACTGAAACAACTCACAGAAGAGCATAAACTGAAGTGTTTGGACATCTGCAAACAAAATTCAGACCAATCTACAAATGAAGACAAAAGTTTCTTTAAAAAAAAAATCATTATTGGTGATGAGACATGGATTCTTTAGTACAAGCCTGAAGAGTAAAAGGCAGACTATAGAATAGAAATATCCTCAATCACTGACCAAAAAAAAGTTCCAAATTCAACCAACAGCTGGAAAATTGATGTTTACAGTTTTCTGGGATTCTCAAGGGCCAGTACAAGAACACTATCAGGAAAAAGGTTTAACCAACAGTGCTCATTACAATTACAGTGAGAGGCTCACTGAAGAGCTGAAGCTTAAACTTCAAATTAAAAGCAAAGAACTGCTATCCAAGTGTATTGTGATCATGCATGACAATGCACATCCACACACCTCGGCCCACGCTGCTGACACTGCAAAAACTTGGTTTTGAGGTGTTTAACACACTCCCTACAGTCCTGATCTTGCTCCATCAGATTTTCCCTGTCCCCTGAAAGCAGCCCTTTGAGGATAAAGATTCACCTCTGATGATGAAGTTAAGACAGTGGTACATTAGTGGCTTGCAGCTCAGCCTAAAACATTTTTTAATAAAGGAATATGAAAGTTTGTTGACAGATGGACAAAGTATATTGGAAAGCAAAAAGATTATGTCAAAAAATGATGCATATGTCTTTTCTAAATTCTGATTAAAATAATTCTACAGCCAAAGTGTGGATAATTTTTGACCCACTCTCCTCCTTCTAAATGATTTACAAAACCACTTACTTATCCAGCCTAAATGACATAGATTCATATGTCAGAAGAAAATACTGCTAACATGCAAATTAAGACAGCAGCTCCTGGATACCAAGTTTTGTGAGGGTGGGAAGAGAAAATGTTCTTAACTCTACACTAAAATGGAAAAATATCTAAACTATCAGCCACAAGTCAAGAAAAAGCTCTCTTTTTCTCTTAGGCCAACCAATGCTAACCATATGACACAACAATTTCAAATGTGGGTTCTCTTAACTGTGCTTAACTGAATGTTTAAAATGCACAAGTCAGCTTTTTAAAACAAAGATTTCTGGGCCCAATTTCTAAGACTCTAATTCAATGGGCTAAGATAGGCTCTTAAAAGTTTTTAATTCTATAAAGAGGGAACTTTTATATATTGATCAGTAACACTATCCAAGATACATGGGGACTTGAAAACCTTTGTGGAAAACTTCCATTATACTTTAACTCCATTTTTTCCAGGAATTTTTTGAAGCTCCCTCATATATTATCAAATAAAAAACAATAAAGAGACTAGGTGCAATGCGAAAAATACAGAATTAAAATTAAACAGTGCCAACAAACTTACCTGGAGGTACAGGTGGTGGAAAACCAGGAAACTGTGGAGGTGGGATCCCCGGTGGAAGTGCTGGGATACCCATGGGAGGACGGTTCAAATGAGGAGGGAAAGACATTCTTACTGCAGCACTCTAAAGAAAGAAACCATGACAAATCATTTTATCTGAAAACTTTACTATTCATATGTCTGGTTTGTTGACCTTCATTTTTAGAGTATCTGCAAAAATCTAAAGTTTTCTTACCCAAAGTTGTTGGCAAAGACCCTCTTTTCTCTGTCTGTCCATTGAGAATTTTTAAAACTTAGATCTTTTCTAAAATAAGTTCCCAAAATGTACACGATCTAAGTTCAGGATAGACTCCTACAATCATATGGGAATACATATAAAGGAAGAAAAAATTTTTGAGGTTGTTAATATCCAAAAATTAAATGCCAAACATCAATGAATCTTTTTAAACCAAACTCAGAAGCCAGGAAAGTATCTAACAGTTTTTTGGGTTTTTTTTAAGTGTTCTGATGCATTTATATTTTTTATACCCATCAACACCTTGAAAACTAATTTATAAGGCTATAATACCACTTATTTGATTTAAAGTGGGCAGTTCCTCAAGAAAATGTGTCAGTGAACTACAAACCTGAGGAAAAGAAACAATTCCTGATACCAGGTTACATAGTAACCACTAAAATATAAGAACTCATAATTGATAACAATGAGAAAGGGCAACAATTTTATATTTAAAAACAAACCTCTTAATCATCCATGAGTCAAATTCAAGAATCAGAAGCTAACATTTGATTTAAATGTTCTTGGAGGATCTCTTGCACCAATCAAGAGTCAAAATAGGCAGGATGAAGCCAGATCAATGATCCCAGTTCAGTTACTGATTTGCTAGTGATCAATGATTCTCACCTAGACATTTTTAACTGAAGGAGTCTCGAGTTGTTAAAAGTTTTAACAAATGTTCCTATTATATTCTTTTCTGCGTTTTATATAGTTTCATTTACCCTTCAGAAAAGAGAAGGTAAAAAGCACAAGTTTGTGGTGCAATAGAATAAGCACTGGACTGCTAACCAAAAGGTTAGTGGCTCAAACCTACAAACTGCTTCTTGGAAACCCTTTACAGGGTCATTATGAATCAGAACTGACTTGATGGCACTTAGAACAACAGTTATGATGGGGGGTGGGTCATGGTGTGGCACTACAGAATAAGCATTGAACTGCTACCACAAGCTCTGTGGTTCAAATCCACCAACCACTTCTCAGAAACCTTACACAGAGTTGCTTTGAGTCTGCACTGACTTGCTGGCATAACACCAGTTTGATATAAATATCTTTCTCTGTACAAACTAACACACAGTCATATGTTCTTCTACAATGTAGTCTTGTTACTTTATTAATGCAATTCTTCCTCATTATCATTAACATCACTTGATATCATTTCATAAAACTCTATTACTTTTTTTGTAATACTATTATAAACATACAATAATTATTTAGTCAACACTGATGATTACCTCTATTTTTTAATTCTTAAAAATAATGTCGAGCATTTTTGGACACGTTGAAGTAGTTGAGTCGGTTCCAACTCAAAGCAAACCTGTACAGGTTTCCAAGGAGCAGTTGGTGGGTCTGAACCACCAACCTTGCGATTAGCAGTCTAGTGCTTATCCTATAGCACCACACCAGAACTCATTGGTTGTATAATCCTATAGACTCATGCTAAGAATTTCCACAATATATATTACCTCCAAACTATCCTACAAAACATTTGTTCAAGTTTATATTCCCACCACCAGTCTGAGAATGTCCTTGCCTCATACTCTTACCATTACCACACAGGCAAACAATTGTGTTTAAATTGTATAGGTTAAAAAACACTTGTTTTAATTTGCATTTCCCTAATCGTTAATGAGGTAGAGTATCTTTTTACCTGTTTATTATTACCTAGAAAGTCCTAAAAAAGCATTTCCTTCATGCTCACAACTGTTCTTCCTCAGTGTTTCTTTGATTTAATAAATTGGGGATAATTCAGTACTCTAAATTTCAACTTCACTAAACACAGAATAAGTAAAATATTTACAAAACTTTACAGGTAAAGGAAATTCCTAAGATGATTTCATATACTTAACAAATAAGGTACTAAGAATAATTTTTTTTTAAATACAATTAATATTATAAATTTGTTTCTTTAAAAAATAATCTTTTTATAATACTACTTTGCCCCAAAAAATGAAAACAAATATTCTATATGAAAGGGGGGGAAGGAATTATATCTGCCTTTTAAAACAAACAGAGAGGGCTGCTGTCCTACTTACAGAAGCTCTTGTATTATCATTATAATACTCTATCTCAGCATTTTCTTAGGAGGGCAGTTGGTTTTAATACCTGTTGGATAAATAATCAGTGAATGAATCAATAAACAAACAAATTGTGAGGACCTTGTTAAACAAATTTATTAAAAAGCTACTATGTGCCAGATACTATGCTACCAATGACCCACTATCTAGCTTCACAGTGATTAAAAAGTCATCAATTCAGCTTTAGAATCACTATTCAATATAAATATTTTTTAAAAACCTCTATGGTCTTGGTATTTACACTTCAGGTTTTTAAAATACAGGCAATCCCCTGGGTACAAATATATGAACATCAGATTTTCATACAAACTGTAGTTACGAACTAACTCTGTAAATTCTACAAAAAACTCAAACTACATACATGGTTGTTAATAAGGAACGTGAAATACTTTGTAATGTGCACCAAAACATTAGTACTATTGTATTGATAAGTTAAATATGTTTACATACATCTGGAAATGTTTCTTTAATGTTTATGCATAGAAAAAGGTACACCACATACTATGTACCAAGAGAAACATTTTACTAACATTAAATACAAACCATACCTAACTGTCCCCCACTGATGCATAAATTTGACTTCAAGACCAGAACTAGTTTGTAATCCAGCGAAGGCTAGTAAAGTTAACCAGATTAAACAATTTATTTAGTTTATGGCAAGCTATTCCGCTTGCTTTATTTTTCCATGAAATATTTCTCTTGTATTTGAGGCTGCTCAAAACCTGCTTATTTACTCACAGGTTGGATCTCAAAGATGGAAGGTAAAAACACAAAAGCTAATAGACTAATTTATATGAACTTTCAAATAATAATCCCATATATGAAAATTCAGGGGGGAAAAAAACAACACATTTTTGGTAATCTTTCACTTTAAATATCCTAAAATGAGAGTATCAAGCACATATTTCAACATAAAGCTTTGTATGTTTTGGCACATGTAAACATGAAAATAAACCTTCATAACCATGATGAGCAAAAGCTAATCAATTATATTATCTGTAGATAATAAATTATAACTTTTATAATAAATTCAATAGATACTCAAAGTTGCTACAGAACTAGAAAGTGGTTTATTTTAAATACAGTACTTTGCTGTATATATTCTCAACTTCTTGTTAAGTACAGTCTAGTTGTTTCCAACTTGTAGGGTTTCTAAGAAGTGGCTGGTGGGCTTGAACAGCCAACCTTATAGTTAGCAGTCTGGTGCTTATCCTACAGTACCACACCAGGACTCCACATTCTCAACATAGGAAACAGAAATATAATGAAACAGTCCATGCTTCAGAATACAGAAAAGATGAACACTATTACGAGGTCAAAACATAGTCTGAATATTAGAATCAAAAGGTCTTTATTACACTGCATGTCTTCATGCCTGATTTCTGGGTAAAGATGAGACTCGTGTAATTATGAAATAGAAAAGATTTCTCCAAACAGTAATTAATGAAAAGGAAAAAATACTGCATAATAGAACTTATTCCATATTATGCAAGAACTGTTTTAAAATTAGATGGGAAAATGGTTTTACCCATGAAAAAAATGACATTTCTACACGCAGAACATTCAAAAAATTTGTGGAAAATTTAATCATCTAATTAAATTTCACTTTTTCACAGCTCCCGTGTTATATATGATCCTGTGCAAATGCAACAGTTATACTCAACAATATTTACAAAATATGTGTAAGTTCTAGTGCATAATAAAATGGAGAAATGGTAAAGTAACTTAAATAACTATGGTGATCAGATCTCACCAAGATGGTGACATGCAGGAAAGCTTAAGGAACTGAAGAGTCTCCCAAGGAAATAGCAAATACAAAGAGCCTGAGGTGAGCAGGAAGTATTTAAAGGAGGAACAGCAAGGCCAACAGCATGGCTAGAGCAGAAAAAATAGGAGGCAAATGCTGAGTATTAATTGGGGAAGGGGGTTGTGAGAGAAGTACAGGAGGGGTTTTGCTTTTCATTCAAAATGAAAGCTTTTAACTTGACACATTTTAGTAGCTTCAAAGAATGAAGGATAAAGAAAACTGGCAAAATATTGACAGTTTGGAAATCTGATTAAAAGATATTTGAAAATAAGATTGGAAAGGAACATGTACAAGAGGCTACAGCAAGAATAAAGAGAAAAGATGGCAGTCTAGTAAAGATAGTAGTAACCAGCAGCTGAACTCTGGGTATATTCTGAAGACAGACGATAGAAATTACAAAGGAATTGTATGTGTAGTTTGAGAAGCAGAGGTATTTTGTTAGCACTGAAATTATTTCAATTGGATTTTTTTTTTTAATATCCTAATTGGCAGTGCTTCTTTTTTATGAAGTTCAAGGCATTTTTTTCACCTGCCAAGTATGAAATTCTATAACTCAAAAAAAGAAAAACAAACATGTATGATGGCACATTCCGTATCACAAGTGTGTGGTCACAAAAGTGCATGCAGTTGTCAAAACTGATCAAACTTAAAATTAATGCATTTTATTGTATATGAATTTCATTGTTAAAAATGTGGCTAAAAAAAACACAAAAATATAAATAAGATTTATCTCTATTACTCAGTATCCAAATGCATTTTGTTTTTCTCATTTTAACTCATACCCTTACTCTTTCAAACCATTCTTTCTTCCTGTATCCAAGAATGCCATTGTTATGTGCCATCCAATTGGTTTGAATTCACAGTGAACCTATACAGCGTTTCCAAGGAGTAGCTGGTGAGTATGAACCATCAACCTTGCAGCTAGAAGTCCAGTGCTTATCCTACAGCACCACAAAATACAGCAAGTTTTTGCTTATAAGCCTTCTTCCATTGCAGACTTATCCAGATATAAAAAAAATATTTCACCAGACATAAATTTTACAGGCTAGCCTACCAAAATACTTCTGAAATGTCAAGATGCAAACAAAATAGCAGAGTGACTTCTTAACAGTCACATGTAACTTATTCAATAAATAAATGCTTAGCTCCAGTTACGTGACAGGTTCTCTTCCAGGTATTATTTGTATTTGTTCTGAGGGTGAAATGTAAGTCACGACATAAAATTAAACTATACTAAAAGGGTGAAATGATATTATATGAAATTAGTCTGATGGCTATATTGAATAAAATTATTAACATATATGGTTTCCATTCTGCTCACAGCCTAAAAGGTATACTAGAAATTATCATAACTGCTCCAGTCTAAACAAAGCAACCCCTTTAAATCATTTCTAAAATGGAATTTCCACAGAAATCATTCCTAAATGCCCAAAGAATCAAGAGAATGTTTGATATGCCCCAAAGTTTCTTCATGGCAAAGCTTTTCAAAGGCATGAAAATACTCCACTGCTTTCAAAGGGAGACGATCTTTTTCTAGGAGACTTCCACTCTGATAGTCATCATTCTCAATAAATAAAAATCAATACCTACCTATAGAAAGATTAGTGGTTAGCTGGAAAGGGGGGTCGGGTAGTGAATTGCAAAATGGCAAGGACCCTTTGAGGGTAATAAAGCTAGACTGTTGTGATGGCTGCCTACCTCTACATTTACTAAAACTACATTTACAAGCGAATGCTCTGACATGCCAATTTATACCTGGCAAAATCTGGCAAAACTCAATTAGCACCTGTACATTAGGTAATATTAATTTCCCGATTTTGAAATTATCCTGTTATTAACTAAGACAATGTCCTTGCTTTTAGGAAACACGCACATGTATGGCAGTAGCTATTGGAACATCATGTCTGCCACAGAGTAGCAAAACATTTCAGAAAAAAAAAAAAAAGGATTTTTAAAACTGGCAAAATGTCAACACTTGGGGAATGTGCAAATTCTCTGTATTATTATTCTTGAAATTTTTTGTTTGAAACTATCAAATAAAAAAATTACAAAGCAATACCATTCTGTTAAGGGTGACAGAAAGTTCAATGACAAGTAATGGTAAAGGCTGAACTACATGACATGATAAACATAACTAGTCTACATGTGAAGACTGCAGGAATGGCAAATGTTTTGCTACTTACATGTTTACCATAATAAGGAAGAAGAAACAATGTAAGTGGGGGGAAGGAGGAATGGGGTAGCATTATTATTCTTAATTTTCAAACTTAAAAAAGGTAGGAAAAAAGTATTCAAAAAGCTGTAAGAGGGTGTCAATCAAAAGCCCTTTTTACAAATGGCAGTTAGAAGCAGTTTTAAAATACACAGGATGTTTTTACAAAATGCCAGAGAATTCAGTGGTTACTTTTACTACATTATAAATTAATCAATTAAGTGAAAACTATATAGCTAATTTGTTTAAAGCATAAAAATCTTAAAATCTTAAGCTTATGTCTGTTATTCAATTTTTAATGAATTAACTTTATTTAAAAATATATAGATCCGGAGCCTCAACAGTAGAATAAAAGGTATTAAGCCACACACATACAAAAAAAGTTAGTCAAAACCACTATTAATATATATGCAACAATAGGAAAACAAAAGTAATCTTAAAAGTCTCCTTTGGTACCCTATCGCACCAACTACCTTAACCCAAACCCAAACCAAACCCAATGCCATTAAGTTGATTCCAAATAAAGGAGAGGAATGGGAGGGAAAGTAACTCAAAAACGAATTCTTTAATAAAGCTTATATTAACTAAGACTTTTATTTAGCTTCTATTTACAAGAACTGCCAAAACACATTATTCCATGTAATCTCAAAATAACCTGGAGTAGATATCGAGTAGTATTCTCACATTAAATGTCTATCCTTAGATAAGAAAGCTAATTGCTGTTTTTATTGTACCACAATGCCTCTTTCTAGTAATAATATACCAATGAGAGAGGAAGGAACTTAAAAGTATTAGCTTTATTTACAAAAATCTATGACCGATTACACAGGAAGGAATGTTAGTGTCAAGGGTAAGCTCTCGTGCTTGATTAAAAAAACTCTTTAAGAACAAATAATAGGAGCCAAAATATATTAAACATTTACTATGTTATTTAGGTATTGCGCTAACAACTTTACACATAATTTTTTTCTCAATGATGATTCTCCAATCCCCATCATCTATGAAGTGGGAGCTATATAATTTATAATCCTCATTGCACAGATGAAGAAAACCCAAAGCTTTCAGAAATATTCATTAGAATCGGATGATACCTACTTGAACCATGAGGGACTGAAACTGAAGACCAAATGAATGGCTTCCTAGGCCTCGGAATGATTTCGACAAGAACCTTTTAAAATCAAATCTCTCGAGACAACATAGTAATTGTTTATCACTCCTGCCCGCTACCTAGGACCCATTACGTCACATTATAGCAGTCCGGTGCCAGAGTAGAAGTCCAATCTCTTCCCTCCTTTGGGTTGCTCCACTCTGCCCAGTATCAAAATGGCATTTCCATGGCAATATAAATCCATTATTACACAACTTCAAAATTATCTTCATATTCCTAGATCTATTTTGAAAAACGCATTTTTAAAAGTAATATTGAAAACCAAAAAAAAACAAAACAAAACAAAAAGAGTCAGAAAGAAGTAACACATTTGCATGTGACGCTTGGTGAGAATCGGCTGCGAATGAATGGAGACTAACAGCTCACTGCATCCTCCAAGGAGGGCTGGGGGTGGGGGAGACTCCTCACAATTTCAGACTCGCCAACTAGAAAGGTGCAAAAAACGGGGGGCAGTAGCAAAATTCAAAGGGAACGGGGCCCACTTCATTTAGAGGTGAGCGCCGGATGCTGGAAAAGGAAGGGGAAGAGATCCGTTGGTGGACAGCAGCTCGCTAAAGGGGGTAAATACAGGCCGGTTTCGCGGCAGAGCCTGGGGCTAGGGCGTCCAAGGCCCGGAAAATCGACCGCGGGGCTCTCGGGGAGCGAGTGAGAGGGGGCCTAGAAGAAGGGCTCCCCCCGGGCGCACCGATCATCTTAAGGCAAACGTCGAGCCCGAAGCGGGCCGAAGCGTCTCACTCCGAGCGGGGTAAATGGGCGATAAAGCAAAGAGAAAAACTCAGGCTGCAGGTGCGGCCTCCAAAGGTTCCTGAGTCCCGGGCTCGGCCCACTGGTTTTCGAGGTCTGAAGTGAAGAAACCCAAGCCTCGTGCCCGTCCCCTCCCCCATCCAACTCCCCCCCTCACCCCACCCTGCCCCGGCCTTTTCGCAGCCACCCCGGCTTTCCCTCCTCACCCAACGGAGGTACCGGGTCTCCTGGTTTCCACACGCGTTCAGAAGCGTGAACTCACCAGCCGCTGGGGAAATGGTACTATCTTCGCAGCCTTCCGGGCTCCTGATTACGAGTGGCCTTCACCGGTTCGAGGTTTCTGCGCGCCGCTCGCCCGTGAGACCGATTTCGAGGCGCCTACTCTCATAGGCCGCAAGCACAGCCGCGCTGCGCGGGGAGCCTGTGGAGGTCTTCCTCTTGCCCGTCGTGCACTGCGGCCGGGGAGTGGAGAGAAGGATCATAGAGAAGTACGTATATAGACAGTCCTCACTGTTGGTTTTGAATCACCGAATAACCATAGAGAAGAAACGAGTAGTGAAGACTAGAAAGGCTTAAACTGTAAATTAGGACCCACTCTGCCATTTTTGATTGGAGCCGATTAAGTCTTGTGACTACACGGCGCCATCTTGAGGTCAAGGTTCCGGCTGGGTTCTGGGAGGGTGGTACGGGGTTTCGTTAGTGTTTTGGGGTTAGAAGGTTGGTTAGTGAGTTAGTGAGGTTCCTTAGACTGGTGATTGGTCCCCACCCAGAGCCTCACTGGAAATCCGAACTGTTGATTTTTCCTTAGGAAAAAAGAGCTTTTGATGTTAAGAAATAACTGGTTGGCAGTTCAAACTCACCTGCCACTCCTTGGAAAACCACATACAGGGTCTCTAAGTCGGAACCGACTCGATGACGCTTAACAACAAAAAATAGTGAATAAGTGGGTTAACTGTTGTTACTTGGAGGGGATTGCGGTCGTTGAGATGAAACAACATATGTGATTTAGTTTGTGTAAAACTGGTGACCTGTTGTTCACTCAATTCACAGTAAAAAGTTTCCAAAAAAAAAAGGTTATTTATGTGCACTGGTAAGGGCATACATACTATCGGCCAACAAGATGGTTAGAAGATCTTTAAAATACCTGAAAAGACGTGTAAAAAATACCAGTTTTGATTCTGTACTGTAAATATGCGAGACCAACGAAAATGAATACACTAACCACAAGTGACTAGATTGTTCTGCACATGAACTTTATAATAGTCAGTACATTCTTTACATGCCTTTGTTTTGCAACAGAGGAACTCTGGTAACTCAGTGATTAAGAGCTGGGCTGCTACAGAAAGGTAAGGGTTCAAACCACCAGCCTATATCCATGGGACACAGATGCGGCAGTAGACTTTGGTTACGATTTCTACCACCTTGGAAACCCTTATGGGGCAGTTCTGCTCTGCCTATAGGATCTCTGTTAGTTTGGATCTACTAAAAAGCAACGGGTTTAAGTTTCCCAATCGCTTGTTTCCTGGAAAATTTATACTTTCTTGAACCTAAGGTTATTGTCTCCATGTGTGCTTGGTACTGAGCCAAGTGCTGAACATATACAGGGGAATTGTTGATGTTAAGTGCCGTTGAGTTGCTTCTGGCTCATCAGTACTGTTGAGTCAGTTCCAACCCATTGGTTGGTTGGTTATGTGCTGTGGAGTTGGTTC
>NW_006408597.1:4619884-4636376 GCF_000296735.1 Chrysochloris asiatica
TCTCAAGGGCCAGTATAAGAACACTATCAGGAAAAAGGTTTAACCAACAGTGCTCATTACAGTGAGAGGCTCACTGAAGAGCTGAAGCTTAAACTTCAAATTAAAAGCAAAGAACTGCTATCCAAGTGTATTGTGATCATGCATGACAATGCACATCCACACACCTCGGCCCACGCTGCTGACACTGCAAAAACTTGGTTTTGAGGTGTTTAACACACTCCCTACAGTCCTGATCTTGCTCCATCAGATTTTCCCTGTCCCCTGAAAGCAGCCCTTTGAGGATAAAGATTCACCTCTGATGATGAAGTTAAGACAGTGGTACATTAGTGGCTTGCAGCTCAGCCTAAAACATTTTTTAATAAAGGAATATGAAAGTTTGTTGACAGATGGACAAAGTATATTGGAAAGCAAAAAGATTATGTCAAAAAATGATGCATATGTCTTTTCTAAATTCTGATTAAAATAATTCTACAGCCAAAGTGTGGATAATTTTTGACCCACTCTCCTCCTTCTAAATGATTTACAAAACCACTTACTTATCCAGCCTAAATGACATAGATTCATATGTCAGAAGAAAATACTGCTAACATGCAAATTAAGACAGCAGCTCCTGGATACCAAGTTTTGTGAGGGTGGGAAGAGAAAATGTTCTTAACTCTACACTAAAATGGAAAAATATCTAAACTATCAGCCACAAGTCAAGAAAAAGCTCTCTTTTTCTCTTAGGCCAACCAATGCTAACCATATGACACAACAATTTCAAATGTGGGTTCTCTTAACTGTGCTTAACTGAATGTTTAAAATGCACAAGTCAGCTTTTTAAAACAAAGATTTCTGGGCCCAATTTCTAAGACTCTAATTCAATGGGCTAAGATAGGCTCTTAAAAGTTTTTAATTCTATAAAGAGGGAACTTTTATATATTGATCAGTAACACTATCCAAGATACATGGGGACTTGAAAACCTTTGTGGAAAACTTCCATTATACTTTAACTCCATTTTTTCCAGGAATTTTTTGAAGCTCCCTCATATATTATCAAATAAAAAACAATAAAGAGACTAGGTGCAATGCGAAAAATACAGAATTAAAATTAAACAGTGCCAACAAACTTACCTGGAGGTACAGGTGGTGGAAAACCAGGAAACTGTGGAGGTGGGATCCCCGGTGGAAGTGCTGGGATACCCATGGGAGGACGGTTCAAATGAGGAGGGAAAGACATTCTTACTGCAGCACTCTAAAGAAAGAAACCATGACAAATCATTTTATCTGAAAACTTTACTATTCATATGTCTGGTTTGTTGACCTTCATTTTTAGAGTATCTGCAAAAATCTAAAGTTTTCTTACCCAAAGTTGTTGGCAAAGACCCTCTTTTCTCTGTCTGTCCATTGAGAATTTTTAAAACTTAGATCTTTTCTAAAATAAGTTCCCAAAATGTACACGATCTAAGTTCAGGATAGACTCCTACAATCATATGGGAATACATATAAAGGAAGAAAAAATTTTTGAGGTTGTTAATATCCAAAAATTAAATGCCAAACATCAATGAATCTTTTTAAACCAAACTCAGAAGCCAGGAAAGTATCTAACAGTTTTTTGGGTTTTTTTTAAGTGTTCTGATGCATTTATATTTTTTATACCCATCAACACCTTGAAAACTAATTTATAAGGCTATAATACCACTTATTTGATTTAAAGTGGGCAGTTCCTCAAGAAAATGTGTCAGTGAACTACAAACCTGAGGAAAAGAAACAATTCCTGATACCAGGTTACATAGTAACCACTAAAATATAAGAACTCATAATTGATAACAATGAGAAAGGGCAACAATTTTATATTTAAAAACAAACCTCTTAATCATCCATGAGTCAAATTCAAGAATCAGAAGCTAACATTTGATTTAAATGTTCTTGGAGGATCTCTTGCACCAATCAAGAGTCAAAATAGGCAGGATGAAGCCAGATCAATGATCCCAGTTCAGTTACTGATTTGCTAGTGATCAATGATTCTCACCTAGACATTTTTAACTGAAGGAGTCTCGAGTTGTTAAAAGTTTTAACAAATGTTCCTATTATATTCTTTTCTGCGTTTTATATAGTTTCATTTACCCTTCAGAAAAGAGAAGGTAAAAAGCACAAGTTTGTGGTGCAATAGAATAAGCACTGGACTGCTAACCAAAAGGTTAGTGGCTCAAACCTACAAACTGCTTCTTGGAAACCCTTTACAGGGTCATTATGAATCAGAACTGACTTGATGGCACTTAGAACAACAGTTATGATGGGGGGTGGGTCATGGTGTGGCACTACAGAATAAGCATTGAACTGCTACCACAAGCTCTGTGGTTCAAATCCACCAACCACTTCTCAGAAACCTTACACAGAGTTGCTTTGAGTCTGCACTGACTTGCTGGCATAACACCAGTTTGATATAAATATCTTTCTCTGTACAAACTAACACACAGTCATATGTTCTTCTACAATGTAGTCTTGTTACTTTATTAATGCAATTCTTCCTCATTATCATTAACATCACTTGATATCATTTCATAAAACTCTATTACTTTTTTTGTAATACTATTATAAACATACAATAATTATTTAGTCAACACTGATGATTACCTCTATTTTTTAATTCTTAAAAATAATGTCGAGCATTTTTGGACACGTTGAAGTACAGTTGAGTCGGTTCCAACTCAAAGCAAACCTGTGCAGGTTTCCAAGGAGCAGTTGGTGGGTCTGAACCACCAACCTTGCGATTAGCAGTCTAGTGCTTATCCTATAGCACCACACCAGAACTCACTGGGCGTATAATCCTATAGACTCATGCTAAGAATTTCCACAATATATATTACCTCCAAACTATCCTACAAAACATTTGTTCAAGTTTATATTCCCACCACCAGTCTGAGAATGTCCTTGCCTCATACTCTTACCATTACCACACAGGCAAACAATTGTGTTTAAATTGTATAGGTTAAAAAACACTTGTTTTAATTTGCATTTCCCTAATCGTTAATGAGGTAGAGTATCTTTTTACCTGTTTATTATTACCTAGAAAGTCCTAAAAAAGCATTTCCTTCATGCTCACAACTGTTCTTCCTCAGTGTTTCTTTGATTTAATAAATTGGGGATAATTCAGTACTCTAAATTTCAACTTCACTAAACACAGAATAAGTAAAATATTTACAAAACTTTACAGGTAAAGGAAATTCCTAAGATGATTTCATATACTTAACAAATAAGGTACTAAGAATAATTTTTTTTTAAATACAATTAATATTATAAATTTGTTTCTTTAAAAAATAATCTTTTTATAATACTACTTTGCCCCAAAAAATGAAAACAAATATTCTATATGAAAGGGGGGGAAGGAATTATATCTGCCTTTTAAAACAAACAGAGAGGGCTGCTGTCCTACTTACAGAAGCTCTTGTATTATCATTATAATACTCTATCTCAGCATTTTCTTAGGAGGGCAGTTGGTTTTAATACCTGTTGGATAAATAATCAGTGAATGAATCAATAAACAAACAAATTGTGAGGACCTTGTTAAACAAATTTATTAAAAAGCTACTATGTGCCAGATACTATGCTACCAATGACCCACTATCTAGCTTCACAGTGATTAAAAAGTCATCAATTCAGCTTTAGAATCACTATTCAATATAAATATTTTTTAAAAACCTCTATGGTCTTGGTATTTACACTTCAGGTTTTTAAAATACAGGCAATCCCCTGGGTACAAATATATGAACATCAGATTTTCATACAAACTGTAGTTACGAACTAACTCTGTAAATTCTACAAAAAACTCAAACTACATACATGGTTGTTAATAAGGAACGTGAAATACTTTGTAATGTGCACCAAAACATTAGTACTATTGTATTGATAAGTTAAATATGTTTACATACATCTGGAAATGTTTCTTTAATGTTTATGCATAGAAAAAGGTACACCACATACTATGTACCAAGAGAAACATTTTACTAACATTAAATACAAACCATACCTAACTGTCCCCCACTGATGCATAAATTTGACTTCAAGACCAGAACTAGTTTGTAATCCAGCGAAGGCTAGTAAAGTTAACCAGATTAAACAATTTATTTAGTTTATGGCAAGCTATTCCGCTTGCTTTATTTTTCCATGAAATATTTCTCTTGTATTTGAGGCTGCTCAAAACCTGCTTATTTACTCACAGGTTGGATCTCAAAGATGGAAGGTAAAAACACAAAAGCTAATAGACTAATTTATATGAACTTTCAAATAATAATCCCATATATGAAAATTCAGGGGGGAAAAAAACAACACATTTTTGGTAATCTTTCACTTTAAATATCCTAAAATGAGAGTATCAAGCACATATTTCAACATAAAGCTTTGTATGTTTTGGCACATGTAAACATGAAAATAAACCTTCATAACCATGATGAGCAAAAGCTAATCAATTATATTATCTGTAGATAATAAATTATAACTTTTATAATAAATTCAATAGATACTCAAAGTTGCTACAGAACTAGAAAGTGGTTTATTTTAAATACAGTACTTTGCTGTATATATTCTCAACTTCTTGTTAAGTACAGTCTAGTTGTTTCCAACTTGTAGGGTTTCTAAGAAGTGGCTGGTGGGCTTGAACAGCCAACCTTATAGTTAGCAGTCTGGTGCTTATCCTACAGTACCACACCAGGACTCCACATTCTCAACATAGGAAACAGAAATATAATGAAACAGTCCATGCTTCAGAATACAGAAAAGATGAACACTATTACGAGGTCAAAACATAGTCTGAATATTAGAATCAAAAGGTCTTTATTACACTGCATGTCTTCATGCCTGATTTCTGGGTAAAGATGAGACTCGTGTAATTATGAAATAGAAAAGATTTCTCCAAACAGTAATTAATGAAAAGGAAAAAATACTGCATAATAGAACTTATTCCATATTATGCAAGAACTGTTTTAAAATTAGATGGGAAAATGGTTTTACCCATGAAAAAAATGACATTTCTACACGCAGAACATTCAAAAAATTTGTGGAAAATTTAATCATCTAATTAAATTTCACTTTTTCACAGCTCCCGTGTTATATATGATCCTGTGCAAATGCAACAGTTATACTCAACAATATTTACAAAATATGTGTAAGTTCTAGTGCATAATAAAATGGAGAAATGGTAAAGTAACTTAAATAACTATGGTGATCAGATCTCACCAAGATGGTGACATGCAGGAAAGCTTAAGGAACTGAAGAGTCTCCCAAGGAAATAGCAAATACAAAGAGCCTGAGGTGAGCAGGAAGTATTTAAAGGAGGAACAGCAAGGCCAACAGCATGGCTAGAGCAGAAAAAATAGGAGGCAAATGCTGAGTATTAATTGGGGAAGGGGGTTGTGAGAGAAGTACAGGAGGGGTTTTGCTTTTCATTCAAAATGAAAGCTTTTAACTTGACACATTTTAGTAGCTTCAAAGAATGAAGGATAAAGAAAACTGGCAAAATATTGACAGTTTGGAAATCTGATTAAAAGATATTTGAAAATAAGATTGGAAAGGAACATGTACAAGAGGCTACAGCAAGAATAAAGAGAAAAGATGGCAGTCTAGTAAAGATAGTAGTAACCAGCAGCTGAACTCTGGGTATATTCTGAAGACAGACGATAGAAATTACAAAGGAATTGTATGTGTAGTTTGAGAAGCAGAGGTATTTTGTTAGCACTGAAATTATTTCAATTGGATTTTTTTTTTTAATATCCTAATTGGCAGTGCTTCTTTTTTATGAAGTTCAAGGCATTTTTTTCACCTGCCAAGTATGAAATTCTATAACTCAAAAAAAGAAAAACAAACATGTATGATGGCACATTCCGTATCACAAGTGTGTGGTCACAAAAGTGCATGCAGTTGTCAAAACTGATCAAACTTAAAATTAATGCATTTTATTGTATATGAATTTCATTGTTAAAAATGTGGCTAAAAAAAACACAAAAATATAAATAAGATTTATCTCTATTACTCAGTATCCAAATGCATTTTGTTTTTCTCATTTTAACTCATACCCTTACTCTTTCAAACCATTCTTTCTTCCTGTATCCAAGAATGCCATTGTTATGTGCCATCCAATTGGTTTGAATTCACAGTGAACCTATACAGCGTTTCCAAGGAGTAGCTGGTGAGTATGAACCATCAACCTTGCAGCTAGAAGTCCAGTGCTTATCCTACAGCACCACAAAATACAGCAAGTTTTTGCTTATAAGCCTTCTTCCATTGCAGACTTATCCAGATATAAAAAAAATATTTCACCAGACATAAATTTTACAGGCTAGCCTACCAAAATACTTCTGAAATGTCAAGATGCAAACAAAATAGCAGAGTGACTTCTTAACAGTCACATGTAACTTATTCAATAAATAAATGCTTAGCTCCAGTTACGTGACAGGTTCTCTTCCAGGTATTATTTGTATTTGTTCTGAGGGTGAAATGTAAGTCACGACATAAAATTAAACTATACTAAAAGGGTGAAATGATATTATATGAAATTAGTCTGATGGCTATATTGAATAAAATTATTAACATATATGGTTTCCATTCTGCTCACAGCCTAAAAGGTATACTAGAAATTATCATAACTGCTCCAGTCTAAACAAAGCAACCCCTTTAAATCATTTCTAAAATGGAATTTCCACAGAAATCATTCCTAAATGCCCAAAGAATCAAGAGAATGTTTGATATGCCCCAAAGTTTCTTCATGGCAAAGCTTTTCAAAGGCATGAAAATACTCCACTGCTTTCAAAGGGAGACGATCTTTTTCTAGGAGACTTCCACTCTGATAGTCATCATTCTCAATAAATAAAAATCAATACCTACCTATAGAAAGATTAGTGGTTAGCTGGAAAGGGGGGTCGGGTAGTGAATTGCAAAATGGCAAGGACCCTTTGAGGGTAATAAAGCTAGACTGTTGTGATGGCTGCCTACCTCTACATTTACTAAAACTACATTTACAAGCGAATGCTCTGACATGCCAATTTATACCTGGCAAAATCTGGCAAAACTCAATTAGCACCTGTACATTAGGTAATATTAATTTCCCGATTTTGAAATTATCCTGTTATTAACTAAGACAATGTCCTTGCTTTTAGGAAACACGCACATGTATGGCAGTAGCTATTGGAACATCATGTCTGCCACAGAGTAGCAAAACATTTCAGAAAAAAAAAAAAAAGGATTTTTAAAACTGGCAAAATGTCAACACTTGGGGAATGTGCAAATTCTCTGTATTATTATTCTTGAAATTTTTTGTTTGAAACTATCAAATAAAAAAATTACAAAGCAATACCATTCTGTTAAGGGTGACAGAAAGTTCAATGACAAGTAATGGTAAAGGCTGAACTACATGACATGATAAACATAACTAGTCTACATGTGAAGACTGCAGGAATGGCAAATGTTTTGCTACTTACATGTTTACCATAATAAGGAAGAAGAAACAATGTAAGTGGGGGGAAGGAGGAATGGGGTAGCATTATTATTCTTAATTTTCAAACTTAAAAAAGGTAGGAAAAAAGTATTCAAAAAGCTGTAAGAGGGTGTCAATCAAAAGCCCTTTTTACAAATGGCAGTTAGAAGCAGTTTTAAAATACACAGGATGTTTTTACAAAATGCCAGAGAATTCAGTGGTTACTTTTACTACATTATAAATTAATCAATTAAGTGAAAACTATATAGCTAATTTGTTTAAAGCATAAAAATCTTAAAATCTTAAGCTTATGTCTGTTATTCAATTTTTAATGAATTAACTTTATTTAAAAATATATAGATCCGGAGCCTCAACAGTAGAATAAAAGGTATTAAGCCACACACATACAAAAAAAGTTAGTCAAAACCACTATTAATATATATGCAACAATAGGAAAACAAAAGTAATCTTAAAAGTCTCCTTTGGTACCCTATCGCACCAACTACCTTAACCCAAACCCAAACCAAACCCAATGCCATTAAGTTGATTCCAAATAAAGGAGAGGAATGGGAGGGAAAGTAACTCAAAAACGAATTCTTTAATAAAGCTTATATTAACTAAGACTTTTATTTAGCTTCTATTTACAAGAACTGCCAAAACACATTATTCCATGTAATCTCAAAATAACCTGGAGTAGATATCGAGTAGTATTCTCACATTAAATGTCTATCCTTAGATAAGAAAGCTAATTGCTGTTTTTATTGTACCACAATGCCTCTTTCTAGTAATAATATACCAATGAGAGAGGAAGGAACTTAAAAGTATTAGCTTTATTTACAAAAATCTATGACCGATTACACAGGAAGGAATGTTAGTGTCAAGGGTAAGCTCTCGTGCTTGATTAAAAAAACTCTTTAAGAACAAATAATAGGAGCCAAAATATATTAAACATTTACTATGTTATTTAGGTATTGCGCTAACAACTTTACACATAATTTTTTTCTCAATGATGATTCTCCAATCCCCATCATCTATGAAGTGGGAGCTATATAATTTATAATCCTCATTGCACAGATGAAGAAAACCCAAAGCTTTCAGAAATATTCATTAGAATCGGATGATACCTACTTGAACCATGAGGGACTGAAACTGAAGACCAAATGAATGGCTTCCTAGGCCTCGGAATGATTTCGACAAGAACCTTTTAAAATCAAATCTCTCGAGACAACATAGTAATTGTTTATCACTCCTGCCCGCTACCTAGGACCCATTACGTCACATTATAGCAGTCCGGTGCCAGAGTAGAAGTCCAATCTCTTCCCTCCTTTGGGTTGCTCCACTCTGCCCAGTATCAAAATGGCATTTCCATGGCAATATAAATCCATTATTACACAACTTCAAAATTATCTTCATATTCCTAGATCTATTTTGAAAAACGCATTTTTAAAAGTAATATTGAAAACCAAAAAAAAACAAAACAAAACAAAAAGAGTCAGAAAGAAGTAACACATTTGCATGTGACGCTTGGTGAGAATCGGCTGCGAATGAATGGAGACTAACAGCTCACTGCATCCTCCAAGGAGGGCTGGGGGTGGGGGAGACTCCTCACAATTTCAGACTCGCCAACTAGAAAGGTGCAAAAAACGGGGGGCAGTAGCAAAATTCAAAGGGAACGGGGCCCACTTCATTTAGAGGTGAGCGCCGGATGCTGGAAAAGGAAGGGGAAGAGATCCGTTGGTGGACAGCAGCTCGCTAAAGGGGGTAAATACAGGCCGGTTTCGCGGCAGAGCCTGGGGCTAGGGCGTCCAAGGCCCGGAAAATCGACCGCGGGGCTCTCGGGGAGCGAGTGAGAGGGGGCCTAGAAGAAGGGCTCCCCCCGGGCGCACCGATCATCTTAAGGCAAACGTCGAGCCCGAAGCGGGCCGAAGCGTCTCACTCCGAGCGGGGTAAATGGGCGATAAAGCAAAGAGAAAAACTCAGGCTGCAGGTGCGGCCTCCAAAGGTTCCTGAGTCCCGGGCTCGGCCCACTGGTTTTCGAGGTCTGAAGTGAAGAAACCCAAGCCTCGTGCCCGTCCCCTCCCCCATCCAACTCCCCCCCTCACCCCACCCTGCCCCGGCCTTTTCGCAGCCACCCCGGCTTTCCCTCCTCACCCAACGGAGGTACCGGGTCTCCTGGTTTCCACACGCGTTCAGAAGCGTGAACTCACCAGCCGCTGGGGAAATGGTACTATCTTCGCAGCCTTCCGGGCTCCTGATTACGAGTGGCCTTCACCGGTTCGAGGTTTCTGCGCGCCGCTCGCCCGTGAGACCGATTTCGAGGCGCCTACTCTCATAGGCCGCAAGCACAGCCGCGCTGCGCGGGGAGCCTGTGGAGGTCTTCCTCTTGCCCGTCGTGCACTGCGGCCGGGGAGTGGAGAGAAGGATCATAGAGAAGTACGTATATAGACAGTCCTCACTGTTGGTTTTGAATCACCGAATAACCATAGAGAAGAAACGAGTAGTGAAGACTAGAAAGGCTTAAACTGTAAATTAGGACCCACTCTGCCATTTTTGATTGGAGCCGATTAAGTCTTGTGACTACACGGCGCCATCTTGAGGTCAAGGTTCCGGCTGGGTTCTGGGAGGGTGGTACGGGGTTTCGTTAGTGTTTTGGGGTTAGAAGGTTGGTTAGTGAGTTAGTGAGGTTCCTTAGACTGGTGATTGGTCCCCACCCAGAGCCTCACTGGAAATCCGAACTGTTGATTTTTCCTTAGGAAAAAAGAGCTTTTGATGTTAAGAAATAACTGGTTGGCAGTTCAAACTCACCTGCCACTCCTTGGAAAACCACATACAGGGTCTCTAAGTCGGAACCGACTCGATGACGCTTAACAACAAAAAATAGTGAATAAGTGGGTTAACTGTTGTTACTTGGAGGGGATTGCGGTCGTTGAGATGAAACAACATATGTGATTTAGTTTGTGTAAAACTGGTGACCTGTTGTTCACTCAATTCACAGTAAAAAGTTTCCAAAAAAAAAAGGTTATTTATGTGCACTGGTAAGGGCATACATACTATCGGCCAACAAGATGGTTAGAAGATCTTTAAAATACCTGAAAAGACGTGTAAAAAATACCAGTTTTGATTCTGTACTGTAAATATGCGAGACCAACGAAAATGAATACACTAACCACAAGTGACTAGATTGTTCTGCACATGAACTTTATAATAGTCAGTACATTCTTTACATGCCTTTGTTTTGCAACAGAGGAACTCTGGTAACTCAGTGATTAAGAGCTGGGCTGCTACAGAAAGGTAAGGGTTCAAACCACCAGCCTATATCCATGGGACACAGATGCGGCAGTAGACTTTGGTTACGATTTCTACCACCTTGGAAACCCTTATGGGGCAGTTCTGCTCTGCCTATAGGATCTCTGTTAGTTTGGATCTACTAAAAAGCAACGGGTTTAAGTTTCCCAATCGCTTGTTTCCTGGAAAATTTATACTTTCTTGAACCTAAGGTTATTGTCTCCATGTGTGCTTGGTACTGAGCCAAGTGCTGAACATATACAGGGGAATTGTTGATGTTAAGTGCCGTTGAGTTGCTTCTGGCTCATCAGTACTGTTGAGTCAGTTCCAACCCATTGGTTGGTTGGTTATGTGCTGTGGAGTTGGTTCCGACTCATAGCGACCCTGTACAAGTTTCCGAGGCTGTAAATCTACGGGAACAGAAAGCCTCATCTTTCTCCCATGGAACAGCTGGTAGTTTCGAACTGCATTCATAACCACTACGCTACCAGAGCTCCCATAGCGACCCTCTATAGGATTTCTGAGGAGCAGCTGGCAAGCTTGAACCGCTGACTTTGTGGTTGCAGTCCAGCACATTAACCCGCAATGCCACACTAGGACTCCTCTAAAGGTGAATAGGAATGAAGTTTTACTCCCATTCTGCAGAAACTGTGGCCACATGGAAGGTGTAGATGGGACCCTGACCACCGCTTAGAACTAATAACATAACCTACTTCCCAGGGTTTCAAGAGCCTTAGTAGCTTAGTGGATTATGAACTAGGCTGCTAACCAAAAGGTTGCTATGAGTCAAAATGGCCCACAACCACCGTAACTACTTAACAAGGCTAAGATAGCGAATGTTTAGCAAAGTACTAACCCATCAAAAGCAAACCCACTACCATTAATCTGATGTTGACTCATAGCAACCCTATATGGGTTTCCAAGACTCAATCTTTACCAGAGCAGACAGCCTCATCTTTCTCCCTTGGAGCAACTGGTGGATTTGAACTGCTGACTTTGCAGTTAGCAGTCCAGTGTTTACCCTACAGTGTCATTAGTAAAGTGCTAGTCAAGTCCTAGTTACATTTTCCAAATAAAAGTTTGTATATTTTGATTAAATATGTAAGTGATGCAGAAGGAGTCCTGTTTGTGCAGTGGTTGAAGACCTCAGCAGCGAACCAAAAGGGCTGTAGGTAGAACAGCTGCTCTGAGGGACAAAGATGAAGCAGTTGGTTGCTGCAAAGATGACATCCTCGGAAACCCTGTGAGGCAGTTCTACGCTATTCTATAATTGTCGGAATCAAGTGGACAATGATGGATAAAGGGTACAAGCAGTTTCTGCTCAACTGATTCCTAAAGGTTGGTGGGTCAGATATACCCAGCAAAACGGTCTGGCAACCTGCTAATGTAAAAATTGTTGTTAAGTGCCATTGAGTGTGTTCTACTCATAGGGACCTGTATAGGGCCCTGGTGTGGTGCTGTACGATAAGCACTGAACTGCTAAAGCTATACAAGATTTCTGAGGCTTTAAACCTTCAAGGAGCAGAAAACCTCATCTTTCTCTCACAGAGTGACTGGCAAGCTCTAACCTTGGAACTTGTGGTTTGCAGCCCAGTGCTTATGGTAAAGACTGATGTTGTGTACCATCAAGTAGGTTCCAACTTGTATCGGATTTCCCCACAAGAGACTGGTGAGTTTGTTGTTTAGTGCTGTGGAGTCAATTCTGACCCATAGCGACCCTGTATAGGGTTTCCAAGGAGAACTACCAACCTTGCAGTTCAAACAACTTTGCAGTCTGGTGCATTAGCCCACAGCCACACCAGGACTCCTGATTACACAGGTTTTAGTCTAACATAAGAAGTCATCATTCAAAATCAATTATCTTGAGGGCAAAGAGTCTGAGTGCCTTTTTTTTTTTAAACCACAGGCATAATTCTCTTAGGTTACACTCTATCCATTTGTATTATTAAAATTTTTGTATATGAACTCATATTACTCTGTAATAAAATAAACCTTGAGAGATATTGCCTCAGGCAACAATTTGTAACTTTTCCTGTAGTTGTTTATTGTTACCCAACATCCATTCCCCTCTCTTTTGTAATGTTGCTGTTAAGTGCATAGAGTCAATTTCAACTCTTAGCTAAACTATATAGTGTTTCCCAGGAGCAGTGAAACTAACACTTCATTGTTAGCAATTCAGTGCTTATACTACAAGCCCATACCTGAATTCCTTGTAGTTAGCAAGACTTCAAATTCTTTAACTCCTCTACCATCCATGTAGGTTGAATATGAAGGCCCAACTCTAACCAGATTGCCTTCTCTGACACAATGATAAACTTAAAACCCAATCAAAACCTGGTAATTTACCCCTTACAGTCTTTGTTGGCTGCTCCCTCCCCTGCTCTTTGTAAACTCTGATTCAGTTCCAGACAGACCACAACAGGTACACTGAAGAGTGAGCCAGCAAAATCTGCCCCAGTAATTCACAGCCAGATTATCAGAGCCCCCTGTTTGAGAATACAAGCTATGGTTGGCTCCTGCTTGCAGCTGCCTCGCTGGCTGCCACATCAGGAGTGAGAGTGGTAGGGAGGATAGAAAGATAAATTTTCCTACCATTTAAAGATTGCCTTAATTTTGTTTCAGTGTGTGGTTACAATTCTTTGTAAAAGGTATACAGCAAATATAAAAAGAAAAATTCAGTATTAAACGAGATGTAACGTAGCAATGTAAGGACTGTATAATATTAAAAAATCAAATAATATAGGTCACCATATTAACATCAAAAAAGAAAAAAATTATATATATAATTTATAATTATATATACATACCCTGATCTATTTTCAGAGTTATTACACAGTTAAGATCACAGATTTCTAGTTGCTTTTCTTAATGCTTGTGTGGGAAGATCAGCATCTTATACCTACTCACATCTCACCTCTGCCCAAAAATCTTGCCAAATACTTTATGTCTTAAGATCATGATATATGTAGCCTGCAACATCTTTTACTCACAAGAAATAAAAGGAGAGAGAAGTGAGCAGGGATCAGAGGGGTCTACTACCACCAAGATAGAAGAGGTGGGAGTGGAATGCATCCTTTGGAACCTAGGGTCCCTGGGTTGGGAAGCTTCTATGTCCAGGGAAAGAGTGATACTAAGACACATGGAGATCTCCAAGGAATGCTGGGCCTACAGATGCTGAAAGGAGACATGGGTCTTTTTCCAGGTCCAGTGTTCTGAATTCAGACTTCTAGTCTCCCTAACTATGAAAGAATAAATTTCTGTGTATTACAGCCATGTGGTGCTGTGGGTTAATGCACTGGACTGCAAGGTCGTTGGTTCAAACTCAGCAACCACTCCTTGGAAACCCTATATAGAGTCACTATGAGTCAGAACCAACTCAACAGCGCTTAACAACAACAACTTAGAGTATTTCTGTTTTAGCAGCACTGGATAACTAAGACAATGTCCAAAGAGGTAATTGTGACAAGATTTTCTCTCAAAGGCTGCAGCATGGTAATAGGGACTTATTAGGAAGAAGAATTTTTTTTTTTTTTTTCCAATTGAAAACTGCATTGGTGACAAAAAGGTTAGGAAAGTTGGACCCAAATTTTTTTTTTCCATCATGACAATGCACCTGCTCATTCTTCAAGGGTAGCAAGGGCTGGCTTATAAGCATTACCTCATCCAATTTACAACTCTGATCTTGCCCATTCCGATTTTTTTTAATTCCCAAAACTCAGAGGGTATTTCAGAACACAATTTGAGTACCTGGGGGATGCCAAAGCTGTCTCTTAGATCTGGTGTAAAGTGAAGAGCACAGAATTCTCTAGGGAAGGATTAGAAAGATGGAAACACTGCCTTCAAACGTGCATAGACCTAGTTGGAGGATATGCTGAGAAATCATTGCTTCACATTCTGTTTTTATTGAATAAAGGTTTCTCTTATTTTGTAGGAAACTCTGACTTACCCTCCAAAGTACTTCCTTACTGTTCTTTTACTGCTTTTAGTGCTGGCTTTTTGCTTCAGTTCAAAATATTTAAAAATTTCTCTTGATGTTTCTTCTTTTACAAGAACATAATTTAGAAGTGTATTCTTTAGTTTTTAAGTATTTGGGGAATTTTCTAGATATATTTGTTATGAATTTCTAGTTGATTCCATTGTTGTCAGAGAAAATATTTTGTATGATTACAATTCCTTTTAGAATTGAATTTTTCAGACCCCCCCTTCTAAGATTGAAGCTCAAAGAAAACCTGTGAGCAGTCTAGTATGCTTGCTGGTGACCACCTGGGTTTACTTGTGAGTGGGTGTGGGGAAAATACAGCAATGAAGACATGGGCTGAGTTTGGCTCTGTTCCATTGGCACCCGTTGACCTAGAGATTAGAGAAGAGGAAGGCCTGGCTGATTTGAAGTTTAGGGAGATGTGTGAACTACCATGGGCACTGACCTAGCCACTAGGAACTAGAACTGAGAATGAAGCAACCAGCAGATCTGAAGTTCAGGGAGGTGTGCATTAACTCTCAAACTTGCCATTAGTACCCATTTGACCTAGCTGGCCAGAACATGACCAGATAAAGATAAAGATATTTGATACTGTGAGCAAGTATGGTGGCAGTGGTTGTGTGTCATGGAGTCAGTTCCAACTCATAGCGACCCTGTACAGGGTTTCCAAGGCTGTAAATCTTTACGGGAGCAGAAAGCCTCATCTTTCTCCCACGGAACAGCCTGGTTGTTTCAAACTGCTGACCTTGAGGTTAGCTGCCTGTCTCTTGTAACCACTAAACTACCAGAGCTCCCTGTGAGCAAATATAAATTGCTACAATTTGATGAACTGGACGTTTGCTTATGGATGTTGTTGCTCAAAATTCCAACTGGAATGGAAGGATTCTTCATGTCATAGAATAAGCTTTTTTTCTCAGTGCACTGGGATGAGTAATCTAGACATTGGCTATCAAAAATGGGGAGGCTATGGCTTCAATGACTGGATGATCAGAGCTCAACCAGAAGAAGAAAGAAGAGGGGAAAATAAAAAAGAGTAATCTGATATAATTTGATGAACTTGACCTACACCTATGGATGCAGTAGATCAAAAGACTAAACAAATCCTTACAGCAAGGATCATTCCCACCCCGACCACACATAGAGTAGACAGGGATGGGCAACTTGGATATTGGCTACCCAAAATGGGGGGGGGCGGGGGCAAGAAGAGACTGACTTACAAACTTTCAAGAGGGAACCTAGATCTAGAGGGCGTGGAGGAAGATAGAATCTCCAGTGAGTAGTATCCAATCTGTCTAGGTGGGGCTGATGAAATGAAATGCAGATAGGTCTCTTGTGATACAATAGTGAATAATTGTTATCAGGACTGACTGTGAGGGTTGGAAATGTAAAGGTACAAGTTTTATAGCAAGGAAGGGAGTGATTAACTTTGCAGTCTAGGAACAGAGGTCCCTGGGACCATCAACGGATAAGAGTGGAGAGCGAGACCCCACCCAGAGAAGTAGTAACGCCAGAGATGGAGGCAGAGACTATGATGTGGAGAGGTGGAGCAGCTGGGGACTTTAGATCCAGAGAGGGAGAGGGACTGTGTGCTGACAAACAGGGTGCAGGCTTGTCATGTATACCCTTTGGTTGGTTGATGATGCATGGAGGGGATTGTAACCATGGCAATGAAATGATATACAATAGAATGAATGTAAAACTAATGTTCTCCCATGTAAACTATCACATAATTCACAATAAAACATTAAAAAAAAAATGGGGAGGCTATAAAGGCACAAAGT
>NW_006408597.1:4639371-4641087 GCF_000296735.1 Chrysochloris asiatica
CAAATTTTCCAACTACTGGTCCCTCCTCTTTGCTCCCTACTTTTGCATTCCAGTCACCAGTAATGAGCAATACATCTTGATTGCATGTTTGATTGTTAGCAGCATTAATTGTGATTGTCACAACTGTAATTGTAGAAACTATGTAACTAAAAGGGGGGAGTAGTAAATCTTGAATTTCAGGAACAGAGGATCCCAGGACCATCAAGAAGGAGGAACACAAGTGGAACATGAGATGCTACCTAGAACAGTGGTGATAGCACAGACGGTGGCAGAAGTGATGGCAAGGAAGATAGAACAGATATGGGCTCTAGGCCCATGGACTGAGTAAGGTTGTGCCTGTGGGCAGGAGGCTGGTTTGAAGAATATGCCCCTAGGATGTTTAAATGAATATGTATTTTTTGTTTTGTATATGTACATCAAATTGTTTTGGTCATTTGTGAAATATAAGATATAAAAGGGAAGTCACAGAGAGGAAGTAGGGTAACTGTTGTTGTAGGGAGGGGATTATAATAATTGAGATGAAATAAAGTGCATAATTTGTTGAATGTAAAGCTGATACTCTGTTAACCTTCACTGAATTCACAATAAAAAAAATTTTTTAATTGAATTTTTCAATGGTTTCAAGTTTATTTTATAGCCTCATGTATGGTTTAGCTTGATGAATGTTCTGAGTACATTTAAAAAGAATGTATATTGTGCTTTTGTTGGGTAGAGTATTCTACAAATGTCAATAGATTAAACTGGTTGATAATGTTATTAAAGTCTTCCATATCCTTACTGATTTCCTGAATATTCTATCAATTAATGATAGAGTTGTCCTTAGGCGCTTGTCAGGACCTATGCACAACACGCGTGTCTGGTCCTTTGTCATCCTCACAATTGTTTTGTTTGAGTCCATTATTGCAGTCACTGTATCAACCCATCCTGTTGGTGGGTCTTTTTCTTTTTTGCTGACCTTTTACTTTACTAAGTATGGTGTCCTTCTCCAGAGACTGGGAACATATCCAAAGTATGTGAGACAAAGTCTCACCATACTCCCTTCTAAGGAGCATTCTGGCTCTACTTCCAAGACAAATTTATTTCTTCTTCTTTCAGTCCATTGTACTTTAAGTACTCTTTACCAACAGCACAATTCAGAGACATCATCAGTTCTTCTGTCTTCTTTATTCATTGCCCAGCTTTCACATGCATATCAAGTGACTGAAAATACATGGCTTAGATCAGGCACAACTTAGTCCTCAAAGTGACATCTTAGCAGGTTTGTCAGGTACAGTACTTCATTTGATTTCTTGGCTGAGTAGTATAGTTGTTGTTGTTGTTAAGTGCTGTTGAGTTGGGTCCGACTCATAGCGACAATGTATACGGTTTCTGAGAAGTGACTAGTGAATATGAACAGTTTAAACTGACCTTTAAATTCCAGTGTTTAGAAATTACCAACTTTAGTCCCCTCGGAGCAAACCCCCTTCCAAGACTAAGTCTCAATGGGAATACACGTTCATCACCGATAAGGTGAAGTGAGAGAAAAACAGCAATGAAGCTGTGAGCTAAGCCCTACAATGTTCAATAGACTCCTGTGAACTTGGGTGGAGACCTGGTTCGCCAGCAGTGTGGCAAAACCTGGGGTCTCTTTGGCCCAGAGTCAGTGACATAGCCACAGAGGACTAGAGTGGAGAGTGAAGCGTCCAGCTGATAAGAAGAGAGGGCATATGCACAAGA
>NW_006408597.1:4641187-4642231 GCF_000296735.1 Chrysochloris asiatica
TGATGCCACGTTTTTCTTACTATAAACCAGCTTCTCAGATTATTTGCTCAGCATACAGGTTGAATAAGTATGGTGAAAAAATACAATCTTGTCGCACACCTTTTTCAATTTTAAACCATTCATTGTTCCCATGTTCTGTTTGAACCACTGCTTCTTGGTCCAGGTACAGATTCTTCATGAACACAATTAAGTGTTCCAGAATACTCATAGCTTGTCATGATCCACACAATCAAGAGCCTTTGCATAGTCAATAAAGCACAGGTAAACATCTTTCTGATATTTTCTGTTTTCAGCTAAGATCCATTGGACATCAGCAATGATATCTCTCGTTCCACAGCCTCTTCTGAATCCGCTTAAACCTCTGGAAGTTCTCTGTCAATGTATAATTGTAGATGTTTCTGTATTACCTTTAGCAAAACTTTGATTGCATGGGATATCAAAGAGATTTCCATTGATTTCTGCATTCCATTGGGTCACCTCTCTTTGGAATGGGCACAAACTTGGATCTCTTCCAATTAGTTGGCCAGATAGTTGTCTTCCAAATTTCTTTGCAGAGATGACTGAGTGCCTTCTGTGCCACCTCACTTTCTTGAAAGATTTCAATTTGTATTCCATCAATTCCTGGTGCCTTGTTCTTTGCCAATTCCTTCAGTGCACCTTGGACTTCCTCCTTCAGTATCATTGGCTCTTGATCATAAGCTGCCTCTTGAAACGGTTGAACATGAACCATTTCCTTTTGGTAGAGTGACTCTATGTATTCCTTCCATCTTTTGTTGATGCTTTCTGCATCCTTCAATAATTTGCCCAGAGAATCTTTCAATAATGAAAGTCAAAGTTTGAATTTTTTCTTCAGTTCCCTAGCTAGAGAAATGCTGAGCGTGTTCTTCCTTTTGGGTTTTCTGATTCCAGATCTTTGCACATTTTGTTATAATCTTTGGCTTTATATTCTTGAGCTGATCTTTGAAATTTTCTGTTCAGCTCTTGGACCTCCTCATTTCTTCCATTTGCTTTAGCATCTCTATGCTGGAGAGCAAGTTTCAGTGT
>NW_006408597.1:4642331-4643697 GCF_000296735.1 Chrysochloris asiatica
CTTTTTTTCCTCTTCTTTCTTCTTCTGGTTGAGCTCTGATCATCCAGTCATTGAACCCAGGTCAAGTGGGTATTATCTGCAAGTGTGGGTGTTCTTGTAGGGCTCCTTTTTAACACTGGAGGACCAGCAAAAGTTTCCCTTGGTCCACCCAACCTCCTATAGTGCTGTAATAGACCTTTTTATCAATTCCATCAATGTCCACCATATACATCTGTGGGAAGAAACAGTGGGAAATTTCAATAGCATCAGTCAAAACAAGGCCAGGAGCAGACTGTAGAACAGACCATCAATTGCTCATATACAAGTTCAGGGTGATCTTAAAGAAAATTAAAGCAAGTCCATGAGAGCCAAAATATGGTCTTGAATATATCCCACCTGAATTTAGAGACCATCTCAAGAACAGATTTGATACATGTAACACAAATGATTGAACTCCAGAAAGTTGTGGGATGACATCACAAATATCTTATAGACATCGAAAGATGGAGCAGCTGAGGACTCTAGAGTCATGGAAAGAGAAAGACTGTGTGCTGGTGGCCAGGAGGCAGACTTGCAGAATGTGCCCTTTGATTGTTTAAATGATTATATATTCCTAAGTGTTTTTGTGTATATTAAAAAACAACAACAACAAAACAGAGGGGATAGTTGCAAATATGTTGAATGATGATGCACAGAGGACATTATAATTATTGCAATGAACGATGAGTGTAAAACTGATGTTCTTCCATGTAAACTATCACTCAATTAACAATAAAAACTTATAAAAAATAAATGATTATATATTCCTGAGTGTTTTTGTGTACATCCCCCCCAAAATAAGAAAACAGAGGGAATAGAAGCAAATACTATTGAATGATGACACACACAGGAGATTGTATTCATTGCAATGAATTGAGTGCAAAACCAATATTCTCTCATATAAACTACCACTCAATTCACAATGAAAACTTAGAAAAAAAAATAATATCATACAGGAAAAAAGTAAAAGTTCATTATTAAAAAGACAGGAAAGAAAGAAAAGACCGGAATGAATATCAGAAGAGACTGTGAAACTTGCTCTCCATTGTTTGTTGTTGTTGTTGTTGTTAGGTGCCATCAAATAAGTACCGGCCCATAGCATCCCTATGCACAGCAGAACAAAACACTGCCCGATCCTAGGCTAACCTCACTACTGTTGCCACACTTGAGTCCGTCAATGCTGCCACTTTGCCAATACATCTCGTTGGGGGTCTTCCTCTTTTTCTCTGACTCTCCGCCTTACCAAACATGATATCCCTCCTGATAATATGTCCAAAGTATGAGAGACGAAGTTTGGCCATCTTGGCCTCCAAGGAGCATTCTGGCTGCACTTCTTCCAAAACAGATC
>NW_006408597.1:4646411-4647017 GCF_000296735.1 Chrysochloris asiatica
GAGTAGTAACCACTATGCTAACAGAGCTCCTTCTTTAATAAATAGTGCTGGCAAAATTGGAAATCCATTTGCAGAAAAATGAAACAAGACCTGTATCTCACATCATAATGAACTCGACGTGATTTAAAGACTTCAGACCCCCCTTTAAGACTGAAACTTAAAGGGATCCATGAACAGACATGTATGATTGCTGGTACCTGTGCTGGTCTACTGGTGAGTGGAAGAAGGGGAAAGGCAGCAATGAAGAAATGGGCTGAGTTCAACCACGTTCCACAGATTCCCGTGGACCTGAAGATGAGAGAGAGAAGGACTGGCTGGTCCAAAATATGGTGAGACCTGGGGACACCTGAGTTTGTGGACAAGAACATAACCACAGAGGTTTAGAGCAGCTGAGATTAAAGCATCCTGCTGATATAAAGTGAGAGGGGTCGCATAAGAACACCTGAAGTTACAGATTGTACTCATTTGACCTAGCCTTGATGGTTTGATAATCAGAACTTGACTAGAGGAACAACAACCAAAAAAGAAAAAAACAAATTTTAATAAAGAAAAGGAAGGTAAATTGCTACAATTTGATGAACTTGACCTATATTCATGGAGGTAGTA
>NW_006408597.1:4650132-4651944 GCF_000296735.1 Chrysochloris asiatica
CAAGGCCATATTTTCCAACTACTGATCCTTCCTCTTTGCTCCCAACCTTTGCATTCCAATCACCAGTAATGATCAATACATCTTGATTGCATGTTTGATTGATTTCAGATTGAATAAGTTGGTAAAATTCTTCTATTTCATCCTCCCTGGCTTTAGTGGTTAGTACATAAATTTGAGTAATAGTGGTATTAACTGGTCTTCCCTGTAGGCGCATGGATATTATCCTATCACAGCGCTGTACCTCATAACTGATCTGGTCATGTTCTTTTTGACAATGAATGCAACACCATTCCTCTTCAATTTGTCGTTCCCTGTGTAGTAAACCATGTGGTCGTCAGATTCAAAATGGCCAATACTAGTCCATTTCAGCTCACTAATGCCTAAGCTATCGATGTTTATGCGTTCCTTTTCATTTTTGACAACTTCCATTGTAGAAATGCTAAAACAAAGGGAAGAAATGAGGATCTAAAAGAGTTGAACAGAAAATTTCAAAGGGCAGTTTCAGAAGACAAAATGAAGTGTTATAATGAAATGTACAACTACCTGCAGTTAGAAAACCAAAGGGAAGAACATGTTCAGCATTTTTCCAGCTAAAAGAAATGAAGGGAAAATGTAAGCCTCAGGTTGCAACATTGAAGGCTTCTATGGGCAAAATGGAGTCCTAGTGTGGCACTGTAGGATAAGTACTAGACTGCTAACTACAAGGTTAGCGGTTCAATCTCACTAGTTACTCCTTGGAAACCCTATACAAGATCACTATGAGTTGAAACCGATTTGATGGCACCTAACAACAACAACAAACAACAACCATAACATGGGCAAATGTTGAATGATGCAGAAAGCATCCAAAGAAAATGGAAAGATTACACAGAGTAGCTGTACAATTAAGAAATTGTTACAATTGGAAATGTACAATTGAAATTGTTCAACCTTCTCAAGAAGTAGCATATGATCAAGAATGGATGGTACTAAAGGAAAAAGTCTAAGCTGCACTGAAGGCGCTGGTAAGAAGCAAGTCTTCAGGTATTGATAGAATAGAAATTGAAATCTTCAACAAACTGATGCAGTACTGGGGGTGTTCACTCAAGTATGGTTAGAAATTTGGAAGGTAGCTACCTGGCCAATTGTTTGGAAGAGATCCATATTTATGCCCATTCCCAAGAGAGGTGACCTAACGGAATGTGGAAATCATCAAACAGTATCATTACTATCACATGCAATTAAAATTTTGCTTAAGATAATTAAAAAACAGTTGCAATAGCACATCAACAAGAAACTGCCAGGAATTCAAGTTGGATACAGAAGATGCAGAACTTGGAATATCATTGCTGATGTCAAATAAATCTTGTCTGAAAGCAGAGAATACCAGAAAGATATTGTTCTTTATTAACTATGCAAAGTCTTCCAACTGTGTAGATTATGGCAAACTGAATAGCATTGTGGAGAATGAGTATTCCAGAACACTTAATGTGCTCATGAGGAACCTGTACATAGAGCAGGTGGCAGTTGTTCAAATAGAACAGAGGATAATGAATGATTTAAAATCAGGAAAAGTGTGCACCAGGATTGTATTCTTTCACCATACTTATTCAATCTGTATACTGAAGGAAAGGTACATAGATCAAAGAAACCAAATTGAGAACCCAGAAGTAAATTCATCCACCTATGGTCAGTTAACTTTGACAAAGGGCCAAATGCATTTAAATGCGGAAGAGATAGTCTCTTTAATAAATGTTGTTGTTGTTATGTGCCGTGGAGTCGATTCCAACTCATAGCGACCCTGTACAGGGTTTCCAAGGCTATAAATCTTTA
>NW_006408597.1:4657323-4671259 GCF_000296735.1 Chrysochloris asiatica
GGGATTATAATCATTGTAATGAAACAAGGTGTATGATTTGTTGAATGTAAAACTGATGATCTGCCCTTTAAACTTTTACTCAATTCACAATAAAAGTCTTAAAAAAAAAAGACTTCAATTAAAGTCTAGAACTATAAAAATCATCAATGAAAAAATATTAAGAAACCTAGGGGCTCTGAACATGGCATAAATACACTATCAAACATAACTGAAAACACACAACAGAAGACAAAATAGAAAACTGAAACCTCCTAAAAATTAGATACTATGTGCATCAAAGGATTTCACCAAAAGAGTAAAAAGAGGACCCACCGACAAGGAAAAATGTTTGGCAATGACATATCAGACAAAAGACTACTCTTAAAGTTAATGCCTCAACAAGAAGAAGACGAACAATTCAATTAAAAAATGGGCAGAGGACATGAACAGACACTTCACCAAAGAAGACCTTCAGGTGGCCAAGAAACATTTGAAGAAATGCTTATGATTATTAACCATTGTTGTTGATGGTAGTGGTGAGTCAGTTCTGAATCATAGTGACCCAGTATAGGGTTTCTGAGAAGTGGTTGATAGGTTTGGACCTCCGACCTTGTGTTTAGCATTAATGATTGTTGTTGTTATTGTTAAGTGCCATTGAGTTGGTTCTGACTTATAGTGACCCTATATAGGGTTTCCGAGGAGCAACTGGTGAACTGCGAATCTTGTGGTTCAAATCAACTTTTCAGTCTAGCACATTAACCCACCAGGATTGCAGCATTAATGATTGCAGCACTGACACATAGTGACCTTATGCATAGCAGAACGACACACTACCCGATCCTGGGTCAACCGCACTACTGTTGCCACACTTGAGTCATTAATGATTAGAGAGATACAAATCAAAACAACAATGAGATATCATCTTACTTTAGTATTAATAGCTAAGTTCCAAAAATCAGAAAACAACAAATGCTGGTGAGGGATTACAGAGACTGGGACCTTTCTATATTGCTGATGAGCTGTTAAATGGAAAATGGTACAGCACTTCCTCAAAAAGTTGGAAATAGCAATACTGTATGACCCACCAATCCCCCTACTTGGTATATATCCCCAAGCGGTAAGAGCCACAACACGAGAAGATATATGCACATCCATATTCATCTCAGACGTATTCACAATAGCAAAAGAGATGAAGCCAGCCTAAATATCCATCACTAGAAGAATGATTAAACAAACTTTGATACATACACACAATGGAATACTACATAATGCTGAAGAATGATGATGAATCTGTGAAACACCTCAACAACATGAATGAATCTGGAGGACATTATGCTGAGTGAAATTAATCACAAAAGGACAAATAGTGTATGAAACCACTGTTTTAAAATGTTCATTAAAAGGTTTACTTGATAAAAGAAACAAACATGTTATGATGATTATGGGGGCAGGAGGGGAAATTGTTCATGGGCTCAAGGGTAGACACAGCCTGGTGATTGAGATACAGCTTTTGGCTTGTTACTGTATCTTAGTAGAGACTGTTAGCATAGGTGATTGGTAAGACCATTTTCAACATGAGGGAGGTTGGCAGAGGAAAGATAGAGAGAGGTAGCAGGAGACACACGGAGGAATGCAAGAGTCAAAGTGAATACTGCTGGTGGGACTGTAAAATGGTGCAACTACTGTGGAAAACAGTATGATAATTTCTCAAAAAGTTGGAAACAGAAATACTGTATGACCTAGCAACCCCTGTACTTGGTCTATATCCTCAAGAAACAAAAGCTGTGACACGAGTAGATGAATGTATACCCACGTTCATTGCAGCTCTATTCACAATAGCAAAGAGACAGAGACAACCTAAGTGCCCATCAACAGAATAGTTAAACAAACTTCAGTACATACACACAATGGAATATTAAGTAATGTTGAAGAATAATGATAAATCTGCAAAACACCTCACAACTTGGATGAACCTGGAAGACATGCAGAGTGAAATTAATCACAAAAGGACAAATGTTGCATAAGACCACTGTTGTAAAAAGTTAAGAAAATATTTTCTAGCTAAATGGATCATTTCTATGATGGTTAAATGGAGTCCTAGGGTGGCACAGTGGGTTAATGTGCTGGACTGCAAAGTCAATTTTAACAGCAAGGTCAGCAGTTCAAGCTCACCAGTCACTCCTTGGAAACTCTATACAAGGTTGCAATGGGTTGGAACTGACTCAATGGCACTTAACAACAACAAATGATGCTTACAGAGTGGATGGGGAGTGGCGTGAAGAGAGAAAAACCGTAAGCACATAAAGGTAAATACTGCTAACTGATGATATGTGGAAAGGACTGCAATTGTTATAATGACACAAAGTGTATAATTTATTGAATGTGGAATTGATGATCTGTTCTATAAACCTTCACTCAATTCATACACACAACACACACACAAGTTAGAAAAAAAAATGAAAGTGATTAAATGTTAATACTATTAACTGATGGTACATGGAGGGAAAACAGTAATTGTATTGAAGCAAAGTATAAGATTTGTTGAGTGTAAAACTGATAATCTGCCCTGTTCAATTCACAATAAAAAGTGTTTTTTTTTTAAAAAAAAAAAAACACCAGAAAATTGTAAAAGAAAATAAGAGTGATACAAATAAATCTGAATAGGGAATAAAACTCTGTGTCCTGAAAAAATAATCTGACAAACTGCATTATGTGAAGAAGGACATGACATTAGGATTGGAGGAGATTCATTAACAACCTGAGAAATGCAGATGATACGACCTTGCTAGCTGGAAGTCAAGAGGACTTGAAATTCTGATGTGGGTCAAAGACTACAGTGTTCTACTGAATCTCAATGTAAAGAAAAAAAATTTTTTTAAACCTCACATCTAGACCAATAAATAACATCATGATAAATGGAGAAAAGATTGAAGTTATCAAAAACTTCAGTTTGTTTGTATCCACAACCAGCACTCATGGAAGCAGCAGTCAAGAAATAAAATGACATATTGCATTAGGCAAATCTGCTGCTAAAAACCTTTTTAATGTTTTAAAGAGTAAAGAGGAATTAAAGTGCACCTGACCATGGAATTTTCATTCATTTCAAAGTTGGACAATGAATAAGGAAGACTGTAAAAGAATTGATGCATTTGAATTATGGTGTCAATGAAGAATACTGAAAATACCATGAACTGCCAAAAGAACAAACCTGTCTGGCAAGAAGAACATCCATAATGCTCCTTAAAAGTCAGGATGGCAAGACTTCATTTCTCATACTTCAGACACGTCAGGAGGGATCAGTCCCTGGAGAAGGACATCATGTTTGGTAAACTGGAGGGTTGGGGAGGAAGAGGAAGACCCCCAATGAGATGTATTGACACAGTGCAGCAGCAATTGGCTCAAATATAACAACAATTGTACAGGCCATGATAGTGTTTTGTTCTGTTGTGCACAGGGTTACTATGAGTTGAGACCAACTTGAGGGAACCTAACGACAACAACAGCCATCACCCCACTTTACTCCTTACGTCTTTGTTCCACCTTACTTTGTTGTTGTTAAATGCTATCAAGTTGGTTTTGACTCATAGTGACCCTTTGTAGGGTTTCCGAGGCTTTAATCCTTTGTGGTAGCAGAAAGCCTCATCTATCTTTCTCCCACAGAGTGCCTAGTGGACCAGAACTGCTGACCTTGTGTTTGCAATCCAGTTCTTAGCCTACTGAGCCATAGTTCTCCCCTTAATCTGTAGTCCTACTTTAGTCTTGTCTCATTAACAACTAACTAACATCAAAATAGGTCCATACTCACAGGCAAGGATTTACAATACATCTGAAACAATATGGCTAGAAGGACCATATTAAATAATTAGCTGCCCTGTAACCACAACATGATGGATTAACACACTGCCAGCAACAATGTGCTTAAACAAAACGATTTTGAAGAATGCACTGGACTGGGCAGTGTTTGATTCTGTTCTGCGTAGGGTCGCTATGAGTTGGAATAAACTTGATGGCAGTTAACAACAGCCTTGGAAAGTCACTTAACTTTAGTTTTCTTACCTAGGTGAATAATTATCAAGATATCATTGAATGTTAGAATTTGCAGAGAAATCACATCTCTCATATTATACACAGTGTAACTCTCAAATGACACAGATGGTATGGTGTTGGTGAAAAGTTACTAAAAACAAAAAAAATCTATTTCCAATCCAGAAAGTGTTTCCACAGAAATAGAAGAAAAAGAAAAGTTTTATCATTGAATAAGCATTAAACCAGAATGTGATGCATCACAAGGCAATCTGTTGAAGAAATTGCAAAAACAGAATGAATACGTAACTAACATATAGCTACAATCCATTATATTCGAAGTAGTTAATTTTCTAATCATTTTGGCCCAGAGATAGGATTATTGTTATTGTGGTTAAGGCTGTTGAGTCAGTTCTGACCTGCAGCAACCCTGTATAAGGTTTCTGAGAAGTGGCTGGTGAGCTTGAATCGCTGACCTTGCAGATCAACCTGACTACAGTCCAGATCATTAACCCACAGCGTCACACCAGGACTCCAGAGATCGGGTTGTTGTTGAGTTGGTTCCGACTCATAACGGCCCTGTGTAGGGTTTCCTATGACCTTGCAGCTCAAGCTGACTTTGCAGTCCAGAGCATTAACCCACAGTACCAACCAGGACTTCAGAAGGCCACCTCTTATTAGGTGTCAACTGGTTCTGACTCATCGTGACCCCATGTTCAACAGAAGAAAACACTGCCGGGTCTTGTGCCATCCTCAAAACATTGTTATGTTTGAGCCATTGTTATAGTCACTGGTCACTGCAGTTCACTGAAGGGCATCCTCTTTTTCACTGACTGTCTAGCAAGTTTGATGTCCTTCCCTTGGAACTGGCCCTTCCTAATAACATGGCCACATGAGTTTATTCTAGTTTTCTAAGAAACTGGAAGGTAGGGAAGGCTCACTTGTAGTTACACTTCAAAGATATAGCTGCTAGATCGTTGACGAGACCTATTAGATTCATATACTTTTCAAAGACACAAGGAAATAATTTACAAATTATTTAAAGTGAATTCTTAAAGAACCAGGGAAATGGAGACTTCCTTCCAGAACTGGAATAAGGTATATAAGGGCTCTAAACTCCATACACACACACACACACACACACACACGTACTGAAGTAGGTTCTGACCTACAGCGGCTTTACATAGGGCTTCTCAGGCTGTAATTTACAGGAGCAAAAAGCCTCATCTTTCTCCCTCAGAGTGGCTGGTAGATTTGAACTGCAGACTTTGCAGTTAGATGGCTAACTTGTAACCTGCTCTGGTCGTGTATTGGTTACAAAGTAAGGCTGTTAACCTCAAGGTAAGAAATTTGTAAGTTCCATGGGAGAAAGATAAGGCTTTCTGCTCCTGTGAAGTTTTCAGCCTTGGAAACCCTATGCAAGTCGCTATGAGTCAGAACTGATACCATAGCACATAACCACCAGATAGCCAAAGCTATCAGGGCTCCTTATACACATATTTTGTTGTTGTTGTTGTTACACACATATTAGGGGCTTCAAAAACGATGTGAAAAATCCCATGATCTTTTAATTCTATTTTCCACCAACTTTTTTTTAAAAGCTTTTATTGTGAATTGAGTGATAGTTTACATAGGAGAACATCGATTTTGCACTCATCCTATTGTATTTCATTTCATTGCAATAATTACAATCCCCTCCATGTATCATCATTCAACAGTACTTGCTTCTGTCTCCACTGATTTTTGTTGTTGTTGTTGTTTGTTTTTATGTACACAAAAACACTCAGGAATATAAAAACATTGAAACAACCCAAGGGCACATTCTACAAGCCAGCACACAGCCTTTCTCTTTCCATGAATCTAGCGTTCTAAGCTGCTCTATCTCTCCATGTCATCATCTCTGCCTCCACCTCTGGTGTCGCTACTTCTCTGGATAGGATCCCACATTCAGTTCGTGCTCTTCTCCCTTGATGGTCCTAGGGTCCTCTGTTCCTGAAATGTTGAATTACTACTCCCTGCTTTATGTTACAAAACTTCTACCTTTATAGTTATGACAATTGCAACTAGTCATGATAACAATTACTTATTATTGAGTCATAAGATTCTTATCCCCATCTTTTCACCAGACCTGTCTAAATTAGATAAAAACTATTCAGTGGGGATTCTACCTTTCCCTGCACACTCTGAAACTAAACTCTCTCTTGAAAACGTGTAAGACAGCCACTTTGTGCCTTTATAGCCCTCTCCCTCCCTCACCCCCTCCCTCCCTCACCCCCTCCCTCCCTCACCCCCATTTTAGGTAGCTAATGTCTAAATTGCCCATCCCTATCAACCCTGTGTACAGAGGGGATAGGATATAGGATTGAACCTTGATGTGAAGACTGCTTCCCTCTCAGCTGGTACTTTGAGCCACTACATCCATAAATATATGTCAAGTTCATCAAATTGTAGCAATTTATACTTGCTTCCTTTATCAAATTTCTTTATCTTCCTTTTTTTATATTACATATATAATTTTAATAACTTAAAAAAATTAATTGTGATAAATGTATATAACAATTTCTATTGTAAGCATTTTAATGGCACAACTCAGTAGCATTAATTATACTGACCATGTTGTACACACAGAAAACCATCAATTGCTGTTGAGTTGATTCAGATTCATAGTAACCTATAGGGCAGAATAGAACTGCTCCACAGATTTTCCAAGGCTATAATCTTTGTTTTGTTTTTTGATGCACACAAAAACAGTCAGGAATATATAATCATTTAAACAATCCAAGGGCACATTCTGCAAGCCTGCCTCCTGGCTGTCAGCATACAGCCTTTCTCTTTCCATGAGTCTAGAGTCCTCAGCTGCTCTATCTCTCCATGTCCTCATCTCTGCCTCTATCTCTGGTGTCACTGCTTCTCTGGATAGGGTTTCACATTCAGTTCATGCTCTTCTCCCTTGATGGTCCTAGGATCCTCTGTTCCTGGAATGTAAGGTTAACTACTCCCCTCTTTATGTTATAAAACTTCTACCTTTACAGTGTGACAATTGCAGTTAGTCATGATAACAATTGCTCACTATTGAATCATAGGAATCTCCTCATCTCCTTTCACCAGGCCCATCTAGACAAGATGAAAACTATTCAGTGGGGATTCTACTTTTTCCTGCACACTCTGAAACTAAACTCCCTCTTGAAAACTTGTAAGACAGCCATTTCGTGCCTTCATAGCTCTCCCATTTTAGATAGCCAATGCCTAAATTGCCCATTCCTATCAACCCTGTGTACAGAGGGGATGTGTTTATCCTTGATATGAAAACTGCTTCCCTCTCAGTTGGTATTTTGAGCTACTACATCCATAAGTATAGGTCAAGTTAATCAAATTGTAGCAATTTATACTTATTTCCTTTATCAAATTTCTTTTATCTTCCTCTTGTCAAGTTCTGATCATCAAGCCATTGAAGCTGGGTCAAATGGGTTTTAGCTGCAAGTTTGGGTGTTCTTATGCATCTGCCCTTATTTCATATCAGTTGGACGTTTCACTCTCAATTCTAGCCCTCCTTGTCTGTGGGCTTAGCAGTCAGTCCCCAGGTCTTACACTTCGGACCAATCAGCCCCTTCCTCTTGTTTCTTTCATCTCCAGGTCGACAGGAGTCTATGGAACATGGTTGAACTCAGCCCATATCTTCATTGCTGCCTTTCCCCCATTTCCACTTACCAGTAGACCCACATGGTCTTCAGCAAGCTTACATGCCTGCTTGTGTGTTCCATTTGAGTTTTGGTCTTGGAGAGGGGTTTGTCCTGAAGAGACTTGATTGCTTGCCTTGATGACTCACTGGCGAACAACTTGCTTATTCTTGTGGTAGCCAATCAGACTGCCATTTTTGTTTTTTATTTTTCCCTGCTGGTTTTTCTTTAAAACAGTATTTTCTGTTCCCCTAGCTGCTCCAGGCTGGTCTACATGTTCTTTCAAGTGGGAATGTCCCACCTCAGAAGGTTCTGGATGGGGCTCAAGATTCCACCTAAGGTCCTATGCACTACAAAGGCTCCAAAGAAGCCTATTTCACTGGACAAGTTCTAGAACCCCTGTTAGGTATTCAAATCAGTTATGGGTTGAAGATGGGCTTACAAGCTTTCTGTAATCATGTTTCCCAATATTCCTTTCTATCTCCCCAAGTGTCTATTTTACAATAGTAGGCAAAGGAAACCAATATTCATAAGAAAGTCAAGCATTTTAACATTATTTCCCTTCTTTTACCCATTTAAACTGCGCCTTGATCCCTGTATCACAGAGCCCTGTTGTTCCAAGGTTGAGCATATATCACTATTTACCTCTGTCCCATTTAGTCCCTGCAAACCTTCCTCAGTGTTCCCTTATCTACCTTGTTCTTCCATCACCCTCCCTCTTCTTGTGTATTGCTCTCCTCAGCACCCAAACTATGATACATCTATCCCCTAACTTGTACTCTATCGTCCCCTCCCTCCTGCCCCTGGTAACAAAGTTTTTTGTTTTTTGTTTTTCTTTTAGTATGAGTATCGTGTCTTAAGCTTTTTCAATAATGCTCTTATGCAATATTTCTCCTTTTGTTTCACCAACTTTTTTTTGAAGACTCCTTGCATATGTGTGCATGTGTGTTTGTGTGTTTGAACTATGCATGATATAACTTCTTTTTAAATGTGTAGCACTGTAGGATAATACACTGGACCACAAGGTCGGTTTGCACCACAAGGTCGGTGGTTCAAACTCACCAGTTGCTTCTTGGAAACCCTATACAATCTCGCAATGAGTCAAAAGTGACTCCATAACATTTAACAACAATAACATAAGATTAGTGATTAATCACAAAAGTGGGACATGCCATTTTAGTGGGATGAGATGAACTGGATTATAAAATTTTAGTGGAGGCAGAGTACTAAGATTTTTAGGATATACCACATTTTCTACAAAAGGAATATTCCACATATTCTATAATAAAGAAAATGTGTCAGTGAATTTAGTTGTTTCAAGAATTCATGTAAAATTCTGCTGATCTCCCATAACAAAAAGTTAACTTTTACCAATTTTGCTTTAAATGGTTCATATTTCAATTTTATGCTTGTTTTTTAATAAATACTATGATTATAAATAAAAAGATGTCCTAAAAGAAAATTTAATGATAAGAAAACAAATATTAGAACAAATTACTATACCACTCAATTTTAAAAAGAGCTTTCATTTCTAACATGTTATAATTAAAAACATTTCTATTCTTTGCTCTTAAAAATTCTTCAGTGGTTTCATTACTATTAAACTGTCAATCTGTGTCTACACATAATAAAGATAATAAATTACATACAATAAGGGTAAAAAATTGAGTCTCTCTTGAATTGCTATTGTACACTGAGGATTTTTGAGTCTTTTGAGGGATAAAGATGAGCAATTTGCTGTTCAGTTCATGATTACTAAAGTTAGGAATACATGTAAAGCTATTTCAACATTGGAAAATACACATTGTATTTTATCTTCTATGGTGGAACTGCTTACATGAGTAATGTTTATCTTTCCTGAATCTGTAAACTTAGTTCTCATTTAAGAATGAAATTGTTGTACTTCCTTGTAAATGCGTGTGCTGAAGTCATCAGACTAAGCTCCACACTAGTTTTGGACACCTCTATGCGTTCTTCATTAGGTATGCCCACATTGTTTAAGAAGAAAAACCCATTTAATAGAATTTCATATACCTCCTTTGCCCTTCTTTTCATGCAAGATTCAAGGACGTCAATGATGATGTGGTATGCAGTTATGTGAAATTCATCTCTGGCACTCAATGATACTTCTGGAGTATTTCTGTCATTAACTTGTTTCTTTCTAATACTTCTGCAACTATGAACTGCAGTATCCCTCCTCCCCCAACCTTTATTTTTTGACTTTCAAAGCTTTAAATATCTTCTCTAAAATTATGTAAATGCTCTGCTAAGGACTGCTAGTTGCTGTTGTTATTGTGTGATTCTTAGCAACCTAATGCACTACAGAATCAACATTGTTTCACAGAATGAAATAACCTGCACCATCCTCACAACAATTGTTACATTTCAGCCCATTGTTGGTGCCACTGTGTCAATCCATCTTGTCGCGATCTTACTTTTTTTAAAAAAATCTTTTATTGAAAAAATTTATATTTAGAATTATTCAGTTGGGTTTAGTTTGTTGTTGTTATGTGCCGGGGAGTCGGTTCCGACTCATAGCGACCCTGTACAGGGTTTCCGAGGCTGTAAATCTTTACGGGAGCAGGGTTTATTTTCGATAATCCCAATTTTGTTGGCAACATCCAAAGCATCATAGTCAGGAGCCAGTTGAACATATGCCTTCTTTTTGTCCATCAGGCCTGATCAAGGGGTTGATTTTGGCTACATCAATTTCATAGAGCTTCTTCTTCACAGCCTATTTGATCTGGTGTTTGTTGATCTTGACATCCACAATGAACACAAGTGTGTTGTTGTTATTTTCAATATTCTTCTTGGCTGACTCAGTAGTCAGAGGTAACTTGATGATGGCATAGTGGTCAAACTGGTTTCTCCTGGGTTCTCTTCTGAGGATATTTTGGCTGCCTTCAGAGTCTCAGTGTCTTGGGCCCCTGAAAGGTGGGGGACATGCAGATCTTTTTCTTGTGACTGGGACTCCTTTCAGCACTGACTTCTTGGCCTTCAATGCCTTTGCTTTGGGAGGGGCAGGGGCTTTCTTCTTGGCTTTCAGCATCATCTTCAAAAAAAGGTTTTCCTCTTTTCTGCTGTCATTCTCTAGGGACTGGTCCTTCCTAATACGTATCTGAAGTATGAGAGATAAAGTCTCATCATCTTGGTTTCCAAGGAGCATTCTGGCTGTACTTCTTTGTTTGTTCTTCTGGCAGTCCATGATAATTTCAATATGTATCCTTCTCCAATACCATAATTTAAATCCATGAATTCTTTTACGGTTTTCCTTATTCATTGAAGGTATCATGGATTGGATCAGATGTACCTTTTGTCTTCAAACTGATGTCTTTGCTCTTGAATATTTTAAAGAGGTCTTGTGCATCAGATTTGTCTAATGTAATATACTGTTTGATTTCTTCACTGCTCCTTCCGAGTGTTGATTGTGGATGCAAACAAAATGAAGGCTTTGACAGCTTCAATCTTTTCTCTACTTATCATGATGTTATTTATTGGTCCAGTTGTGAGAATTTCTGTTTTCTTTATATTGAGTTGCAATTCATACTGAAGGCTTTAGTCTTTGATCTTCATCAGTAAATAGCTTAAGTCCTCTTCATTTTCAGCAAGCAAGGTTATATCATCTGTGCAAGTCTTTAATCTCGGAGAGCTTGATTCTGCTGATGAAAATGCTGCACTATTTTATTCCACATAAACCACATAACTATACACTGTAGAGTTTGTATTTTCTTGGTGATGTTTTTAGCTTCTCTTTTACTATCTCCTTTTTGTATCTGATCTTCAGCAATATTTTCTCACGCATCTAGCATCTGAGTGTAGCATTCTCGGACTACAACTATTGCTACGGCATGTTCTTCCAAATGCATATTAGAAAGGCATTTTAATACTTGATCATTGCCTAAATACGAGTATGTTTTAAGAACTTCCCACTGGTGAGTAGGTGGCAAAACGTGTGTAGAGCAACTGAGCAGTAGAAAAAAAAATCAAATGTGCTTCTCAACAATGATCTTCTGTGCTACATCTTACAATATTAAATGAATGTGCAGCATATGGTATAAAAATGGCATATTCCTTACATTCTAAATGTTTGTATTACCTGCCTTTATAAAACTATGATATATTGACAGCATTGTCATAGGACTGGCTTCTGTATTTAAAAAATTAATTTTGCAAACTTCACATAAACAGTAAAGTGCTTCACCAGCATTAGTTAATCTAGGAAATGTGATAAATTGCTTGACAGGTTTCCCGTCTGTTGGAGAGATGTATCTTAAAACAATACTTAGCTAATCTGTTTAAGAAAGATGAGGAGTGGAGTCCACAAACTGAAATGTCGAGCAATATTTATTTCCCAGAGAATAGTTGATAGAACTTTTTTTAAAAAAAATAAGTTTTTATTGTGAATTGAATGATAGTTTAGTTTACATGGGAGAGCATTAGCTTTACATCATTCATCCTATTGTATATAATTTCATTGCAATGATTTTAATCCCCTCCATGCATCATCATATCATCATTCAACAGCATTTGCTTCCAATCTCTTTGTTTGTTTTTGTTGGTTTTTTCTTTGGATGTACACTGAAGCAGTGAGGAATATGTAACCATTCAAACAACCAAAGGTTATACCCTGCATACCAGTCCTCCCCGCTGCTAGCACACAGCCCCCTCCCTCATTGAGTCTAGAGTCCCCAGCCACTCCGTCTCTCCACGTCATCATCTCTGTCTCCATCTCTGGTGTTGCTGCTTCTTTGAATAAGGTCCTGCACTACGCTCTTCTCCCTTGATGGTCCTAGAGTCCTCTGCTCCTGGACTACAAGATCAACCACTCCCTTCCTTTTGTTACAAAATGTCTACCTTTACATTTGCAACACTCACAGTCAGTCCTGATAGCAATTATTCACTATTGAACGACAAGAATCTTATTCCCATCTCCTTTCACCAGTCCCATCTAGACAGGTTGGAAACCACTCACTGGAGATTCTACACACCCTCTGAAAGTAAACTCCCCACACACCCTCTGAAAGTAAACTCCCTCTTGAAAACTTGTAAGCCAGTCACTTTGTGCCTTTGTTGCTTCCCTTCCCCTCCATTTTGGGTAGCCATTGTCTAAGTTGCCTAGTTTATCAAACGTTATCACTTATTGTTTATTAAGTCTTTGCATGTAGTTTTAGACAAATGCAATGTGATACCTTTCCTGTGATACCATTTTTCAAGGTGTGACCTACTAAAAATGGATCAAACTGAGCAACAAGTTCAAGTAAGGCCCCACATTTCCATTTTGTGGGAACCCAAAGGCTTAATTTCTTCCTTGAAAGGATAGTCCACGTTCAGTGACTTGTAAAAACAGCAACAATGATTTTGCAAAATGGCTTGCCAATGTTGAGGTTTGTCATTACTTTGTACTTCCAGTCTATGAGTTAAGCCAAAACCATGTCTTTGTTTTAAATATGACAAAATACACTCTTTGTGAATTGAACTGTTTCCATGTTTATCGATTATATTCGGATTGTGACCATTGCTAAAACCATCTGTAGCAAAAAAAGAATTAAATGATTTAGGACTGAAAGGTTTGCAAACAAAACAATGTAGAGGTGACTGATAGAGCAATAATAGCAACTTCCTCTTATACTTTTCATTATCAGCTTTGTAACACAGAAATATATTCTAGCTCCTTGTTTACCAAACAGAAATTTTCAATATAAAATTCAATATAAAAATTTTAATGTTCCACTGTGATGTTAGCATCACTGAACTCTCTTGAAATTCAATGATTATATCACTAGATGAAAAAATATTCCACAAAACAGGATCTATAAGTTATTTATGGGGTCTGCAGATGCAACAATTTCAGATTCTAAAATTGTTTTACTTCCTAACCTGCTTAAAATTTTTTTTTTTAAACTGTTGTAAGGAATGGATGCAGAAATTGGAACAAATTCTGTTATATTCACATTGCTATTAGTAATTTCAGCACTAATGGCATTAGTACAACAATTTGTACCCATTAAACTCAAGCATTCAATGAAGGAACTCTCTTCTGATTTATTACATTTTAAAAAGGAAGTTAATTTTGGAATTCTCTTTGTTGTTCTTGCTGTTAGGTACCATAGAGTTAGTTTGGACTCATAGCAACCTTATGCTCCACAGAATGAAACATTGCTCGGTCCTCCACCAACCTCACAACTGCTGTTATGTCAGAATCCACTGTTTTTTGTTTTTGTTTTTGTTTTTTTTCAGAATCCACTGTTGATGGCACA
>NW_006408597.1:4673714-4674997 GCF_000296735.1 Chrysochloris asiatica
ATTCTTCTTTATATAATCCAGTTTTCAGGATTACTTGCTCAGCATACAGATTGAATAGTATGGTGAAAGAATATGAAGCTAGTGCACATCTTTCCAGATTTAAAACCATACAGTATCCCCTTGTTCTGTTTTAATAAGTGCTTTTTGGTCTATGTACAGATTCCTTATGAACACAATTCAGTGTTCTGGAATACCCATTCTTTGCAATGTTTTCCATATATGTCATAAAGCCACACAGTTGAAGGCCTTTGCATAGTCAATAAAATTCAAGTAAACTTTCTGGGATTCTCTGCTGTCAGCCAAGATCCATCTGACATCAGCAATGATATCCCTAGTGCCACATCATTTTCTACATCCAGCTTGAACTTTTGGTAGTTCCTTGTGGATATGCTGTTGCAACCATTTCTGAATTATTCTAAGCAAAAATTTACCTGCACATGATATTAATGATATTGTTTGATGACTTCCACATTCTGTTGGGTCATTTCTCTTTGGAATAGGCATAAATGTATCTCTTCCAATTGGTTGGGCAGATAGCTGCCTTCCAAGGTTCTTGGCATAGATGAGTGAGTGTCTTCAGTGCTGAGTCAGTTTGTTTAAACTTGTATTCTGTCAATTCCTGGAGCCTTGCTTTTGCCATGTAATTTCATTCTTTAGGGGGCTGAGATAGACAAAAGAAATAATACTTACAAGGTTGTTGTTGTTGTTATGTGCCATCGAGCCACTGCCAACTCATAGAGACTCTACTTATAAGGTAGTCGGAAAAAATTTCAGCCTACACTATTTGTTGGCAAATGTTTTGGTCTCCACAAATGTTTTCCATTTTGAAATAATACTTTAAAACTTGTGCACTCACTTTCTGTCCTTTGATGATGTATCTTCAGACTAATGCTGACATTCCACAGGGCAAGAGCGATCACGGAGTATGATACAGATACAAGAATATGCTCAATCTGAAGAAACGTTTTGGTTGGTTTTGTGTAAGACAGGATCAGACTCATGGGACTCATGAGTTCCGTGACTATACTGCTCCTGACATGTTCTTACGTGGAGGATAAGAGAGGAATGAATGTGAGGGTTTTCCTAATCGGTCCAAAATGAAAAGGAGACTATAATTGTTATTAGGTACAAAATTTATAAAATGCACATTTTATTTGTGGAATTGTTCAACTCCCATATCTTCAAAGAGATATACATAATTGATGGTACAATAGCACCATTTCTCAATGAACAAGGAGCTCTGGGAGCGTAGTGGTTATGAGTTGAGCTACTAACCTTAAGTT
>NW_006408597.1:4677935-4705733 GCF_000296735.1 Chrysochloris asiatica
TATTGAAAATGCCATGGCTTGGGTCAGGCGCACCTTAGTCCAAAACTGTATGCAGGGTCGCTGTGAGTCAGAAGCGACTGCAGGCACACCATCACCACCAGAGTGGAAACGGAAAATAAAATGACACTAATATACTTTTTATTATCTAACTACTCATTTAGAGTCCTGGTGAGGCACTGTGGGTTAATGTGTTGGACTACAAAGTCATTTGAATTGCAAGGTTGGCGGTTCAAGCTCACCAGCTGCTCCTTGGAAACCCTGTACAGGGTGGCTATGGGTCGGAACTGATTTAATGGCACTTAACAAAAAACAACTATTCATTTGGAGTCCTGGTGTGGCATTGCACAAGGCATTGCATAATGCATTGGAGAGAAAAGTTGGTTTGAACCACAAGGTTGGCCGTTCGAATCACTAGCCGCTCCTTGGAACCTTATACTCATGGTCACTATGGGTTGGAACCAACTAAACTGTCACTTAACCACAACAACAAACTACTCATTTATTTATTGTGGAATTGTTCAGTTTCCTTAACATGGAAATACGTAAATATTCTGATAAAATTTAAACGTAATATTCCAGTAACTGACCTTTGTTGTTTTCTTGGAAGACATATTTAGAAACATATTTCATTATTGCAAAACAGACAGTTATTTTGCACAATAAATACATATTGAATTTTGTGTACTTAATGTGCCAGGGCAGATTTATTAGTTTTTTTTGGCAACCTATGATATATTTAATATTCTTCACTAACACCATAATTTAGTTATTAATTCTTCGTTCTTTCTTATTTATTGTCCAGCTCTCTCATGCATATGAGGCAATTGAAAATATCATGGCTTGTGTCAGGCACACCTTAGTCTTCAATGTGACAGCTTTGCTCTTTAACAGATGTCGAATTTACTATGTCTGATTTCCTGACTGCTGCCGCCATGGACATTGCTTGTTGATCCAACAAGTAAAATGAAGTTCTTGACAACTTCAATCTTTTTTTTTGTTTTTCATGATATTGCTTATTGGTCCAGTTATGAGGATTTTTGTTTTCACGCCTGTCAATTCGCCATACTGTGGTGGCTTGCCTGCTACTATGATGCTGGAAGCTATGTCACTGGTATTTCAAATACCAGCAGGGTCATCCATGGTGGACAGGTTTCATGATGCTTCCGGACTATGACAGACTATGAAGAATGAAGAGGCGGTTCACTTCTGAACAATTAGGCACTGAAAACCTAATTTATAATAGCAGAACACTGTCCCTCACCTTATTGCATCATTTCTCTAATTTAACGCCACAACTAAAGCCCAAACAACGCGCTAAAACATACGGAAACCACAATCAACGCGAAAACTCCAAGTTCCGAAATGCGCAGGGGCTTGTTTCCACCGCCACTCGCGAGGGCCTCCTTTTTCATACTGGGAGTTGTAGTCCTTCAGGCTTTTCGTTTCTGGGAAGCGGGAAAAGACGCACTTGAGTGGAACTACACCTCCCAGGAGACTATGCGTGTCCTTCTCCGCCCCCGCCGGCATCAGGCTCCACCCCTCCCGCGGCTGCCTCCCAAGGCTGCACCGCTCACGCCTTCCTGTTAGTCAGAGCTGGGAGAAGTTCACTCCGATCAGCTGATCCCAACTGACACTGGAGAGGAGGAAGCCCCGGAGGCAACTAAGGAGGAGGGGGGCGGAGATGGAGATGAGGATGGATCCGCCGGTGCCCTGAGGAACAGCCTCCACCCCCACCGACGCCTGCGGCCCCCCCCGCCCCCCCCTCCCGGCCCCGACGCCTCCTGGCTTTGGCAGAACAGCTCCTTGGTGGGGTCCCTGGGCCGTCGCCGGCGGAGAGAGGAGGGCATGGCCCTGCGCTGGGCTAGCGATCGTCCTGGGGCGCCGGCTGTCCCCGGGAGGAAGGGGGGCCTCGGGCGGCTTGGGTGGGGGTGGGGTGGTGTAAACAATGGATTCAGCTCCGGGCTCTGCCGGCCTGGGGTGGATTTTGGGGAGCCTTCTTTGTTCTTAGGCTCCGCTGCTGCTCCTTGGGTGGTGGTGGTGGTGGTGTCGGAGAGGAAGGAAGGGTGAGGAACCCTCGACTGCAGAGAGGCCTCGAGGTGGGGGGCCTGAGGGGGCAGATTGCTTACTTGGTTCGCGGGGTGAAATGTTGTTTGGAAGATTGATTTGATTATTTGTCTCAATTGTGACAAGTTTTGATTTTTGTTATGTAGTGGGAGCTGATTGGGCCCCTCGGAGGTTAGGGTGGAAATAGGTCCTTTAGTCCCTGCCTCCGTCTTCCTTGTTTATCTAAAAATAAGATTGATAGGTCGATTACTGCGAGGGAGGAGTGATTAGCAGAAAGAGGGCTTTGCACTTTGTTGGGGGACACGGGTAAGGGGAGTTACGAGCATAATTGTAGAAGTGACAGAAGCCCCTTTCCTGGCCCAGTTCTCTCTCTTTTTTTTTTTTAAAGTTATTTTTAAGTTTGTTTTTGAGTGACAAAGAGGACGATTATTTGTTTTGACACACTGTAGGCCTGGTTTGCGGTGGGCCATAGTGGAGGAATTCTGTCTCCTGTTGCTCCCTGTTTTTTGCATTTAGAAAAGGGACAAAAGGAAGTACAATAGTTGTTTTCAAACATGAAATGGTGACTATTGTTTCCAGGTTTTGATCTAATAGGCATCTGTCTGGAGTTGAAACAATCCGGGCAAGGGTAACCAGATCTGCCTAGGTTGTTGATGGAGCTCAAAATTTTCTATTATATTTTTCTTTAGCTGTTTACAGACTTCTTTCTCCACTTCTCCTTAGAGTAGGGTTAGGGTGTAAAAGGTTGTCCCTCCAAGAACGATTTGCTTAGTGATTTTGATACAGAATTTAAGAACTGGATGAACAGAATTTCAGTCTGGGAAGTAGAGCAGTAAAGTTTAAGTGCCTTGAGCCTCGAGGTGGTTTGTTTTTAAAGGGAGGAGCCCGATTTTGAGAAGATATTTCTAGTGTCATGACAAATGAGAATGAGATTCCTCTCAGGAGTTTTGGTCTAGTATTTAATGATTTTTTTTTTTAAGTATACTTCTGTTTTTAGGTGAGTGAAATCCTTTTCCTTCCTCTATTCTAGGTATCCCCTGACATATTAACTTGAGATTGGATTATATTGAAAAGCTCCTGACCACTCCATTTTGTTACTAAAACCTGTGCTGAGGCCCAACCAGTGAGCCCACCTCAGTGAACGAATCAGACCTCGCTCAGATAGCCATCAAAAACACTTTAAGGTTAATTTTGACCACATATTTATTTGTCTCCACTTTATGGAGGATGAAACCCTCAAACCAAATCAACGTTGCTGCTGATATAAGAATCTGGAAGGCAAAAAATTAATCCAAACAGTTGTGAGAAGAATTATAATTGGACACCGGAGGTTTCTTATCTTTTGTTTGAGGTATTTTGGACCTTGTGAAAGTTCAGTAGTTTTCGTACTGAAAGCTTTGGTCTTCACTCCCAGGGAACAGCTCAACGACTGCTGTATGGTGAGTGTTTCCATCGCAAACTGAATATGAGTGCCCAGACATCCTCAGCAGAGAAGGGCCTGAATCCAGGCCTGATGTGCCAGGAGAGTTATGCTTGCAGCGGGACCGATGAAGCTGTCTTTGAGTGTGATGAGTGCTGTAGCTTGCAGTGTCTCCGCTGTGAGGAGGAGCTCCATCGGCAGGAGCGCCTGAGAAACCATGAGCGGATAAAGCTCAAACCTGGCCACATCCCTTACTGTGACCCCTGCAAGGGCCCCAATGGGCATTCACCTGGTGTTAGGCAGAGGGCAGCTGTGAGGTGCCAGACCTGCAAAACCAACTTGTGCCTGGAGTGCCAGAAGAGAACGCATTCTGGGGGTAACAAAAGGAGACACCCAGTTACTGTGTACCAGGTTGCTAAGGCCCAGGAGGCACTGGAGGAAGAAGAGATGGATGAGGAGACCAAGAGGAAGAAGATGACTGAAAAGGTTGTGAGTTTCCTCCTAGTAGATGAAAATGAAGAAATTCAGGTGAGCACTTGGGTATAACTTGAGATCATCTGTTGCTAGAAGGTGGCTCTCAAACTAAAGTCCAAGAGGAACTCACATTTTTATAATTGAAAGGCAAGTCCTGAAGGCTTAAATTGCGTGGTGTCAGATTTAGTCACTTACCACCTGTGTGACTTGGCCAAATTACTCTCTCTCTCTCTCTCTGAGTCTTCGTTTTCTCAGCTGTAACATGGGCACAGGTTTACTTTATTAGGTTGTGAAGATGAAATGAGACAATGTTTGTAAAGCACAAAGCCTGCCATATAATGTTCAGTATACGGAAGCTGTTGTCATTGTTATTAGGAAGAACGGACTTAGGACAATTTTCTGAGAAAGAACACTTGGACAAGTCAGTGATGAGAGACTGTGCTTTGTGCAGGGAAAGAAATACTGACAGTGGGTCTCCAGGGAGTGCTCAACAGTGAGGTATAAGCTAGCTATCTCCTTTTAGAAAGGCATGGCTTTTAAAAGTGGCTTCTGATAAGGACAATATTTTCTCCAGATGGTCTCTTCTTTTCATACATAGGCTTCTGATCAGTAAAAGCCAGTGAGGGCATCTGGGATTCGAGAATGACTAGGGAATATTTCGTTTGATTCTGAGTGAGTTGTGGAGGAGGGATTGTGAGATAGTTAAGAAGAGCAAGTTGGGGAGGTGGTAGTGTGAGCTTAGGAACGAGAGATATGATGGTATGATGTTTAAGAGTTTCAGCTTTGGAGTGAAGACTACTTGAAGCCATGACTTTGCCACTCACTCATTGGTTATATGACTAGGGACAAATAATTATAATTTAAACTCAGTGTCTCAGTTTCACTTCTGCAACATAAGATTTGTTTAGAGGATTACTAATAGAAATGACTTAGCATGGCCTGGCATATAGTGTTTGCTATCAGTTTATTGCTTTGGGCATGATTGTTAGAATATTTGTGGTATAACTCGGTATTTTTGGTTGCTGTGTTTTCTGAAATCTCCAGATTGTTTGAGTATCTATGTAAGCTACCTTTTGAAAAACTCCCTACTCGTTCACTAAATACTTTATATCTTCTACTTTTTTCTTCTTTGGATAAGCTGTGGAAAGGAATGACATCATGAATCCTGTGTGTTTCCATTGTCAACTAAATACTTGGCTAATGCAGAATTTTCTTTATTGGCTTGAGGAGAACTTGAGTTATGGAAGAGTGACCCAGATCCCCACCTGCCTGCCTCCCTTGTCAGCAGTAATGGCTTTGTTATAGACTGTGCTCAAATTGGGTGACAGTGTGGACTAAACATTTTATAAATGAAACACTTGAATTTGGATGGTTTTTTTTTTTAACTTTTTGTAACATTGATACATGGTCCTTGTAGAAAATTCAGAAAATTAATAAGTACTTTAATGAAGAAGACTACATCCAACTATCAGAAATGGCATTTGTCCTTCATCTTTTTTTCTCAAAGTACATGTAATATGTGTCTAATTGGGTTGTTAGTAAAGATTCCTCCCGTTTTATCCTCCTTTCATAAATACAGTTCGAGGAAATATCAGTTTGTTAATCGCAAACAATATTCATGTGAAGTCACACTTTAGGTAGTGATTTATTTTCATAGGCTCTTAAGTGTAAAAATATATAGAAAACATCTGCTTTAGCTTTCAGATAGGTTAATATCAAAACAGAGAGGTGATTGTTTCAGATCTAATTAAAAACTCAGCTAGATAACAACCTGTTGGAGACCAAGGATCATGCTTTATGCCTGTTATTGATGGTAGACTTGTCATCAGCATATAAATACTTGATTGGTTGGTATTGTCACATCTTAACCTGAGTTTTTAAAAAATGGAGATCACACAAGGATCTAGTAAAAAACTATAATAATGTAAAAAGGCACACAAGGAACAGAGTTTACCTCCGTTTCCTTGTTCACAGGGAATCACTCCTAATAGTTAACTGCATGCCCTTCTAGGATTTTTGTGTACTTTATGGAGTGTTCTGCAGGAGAAAGATGAGGCTTTCTGCTCCTGCAAAGACTTACAGCCTTGGAAATCCTATACAGGAACTCTGTGAATCAGAAGCAACTCCAAGGCACTTACCAACTATAACAACTTTTGAATATATGCATATAGCCTTTTCATTTTTAAGCCAAAACAAAACCTAATATACTTGCTGTTGTATACTTAGCTTTTTTTCACTAAACGATACATTTTGTAGGATTTCCCATGTGAGTGCATTGAGGTCTGCTTCATTATTTGAAGACAGTCTAGTATTTCTGTAATTTTAGCTAAATGGATGTTTGAGTTATTACAAGCAAGGATATGTTGACTGTCTTATACCTCTATCTAGAAATGGAATTTCTTTGTTAAATGGTATGTACATTTTAAATTTAGACAGGTGTTACCAAATTTCTGAATCTTATTTTTCTAATCTCTGAAGTACTCTAAATCTAAAAACAAATCTAAAATTTAAAAAGCTCTTACTATGGTGCTAGGAATTGGTTTTAGTGTTTAACATGTATGAGGGGACTTTAAAAGTTCATGTAAAAATTCAATTATCCTTTTTTTTTTTCAACTTTTTATTGTGAATTGAGTGAAGACAAACAGATAAGATCATTAACTTTACTTTCAACCAGTCATACATTTTATATTTTGTTTCATTGCAATGACTACACTCCCCTCCCTCTAACAACAGTTATCCTGCTTCCACCCTGTGGCTTCCCTTTTATATCTTATTTTTCACAAATAAACAAAGCAAAAATAGTTGATGTACACAACAAAACTAAAAATATATATTCATTTACTGTCCAAAGGACTCATTCTGCCAGCCAGCCTCCTGCCCGCAGGCACACAGCCTTTCTCAGTCCATGGGCCTAGAGTCTGCAGCTGCTCTCTCTGTGCCATCACCTCTGCTACTGTCTCTGCTGTCACCACTTTCCTGAGTAGGATCTCCTGCTCTACTCATGCTCTTTCTTGATGATCCTGGAGTCCTCTGGTTCTGAAATGAAAGATCTGTTGTCTCTCAGTTCCATTTTTCCATGAACTTTTTAAAACCCCTCATATGAGTGAACTTAATCCTTATGGTAAACCCTCTGTATTATTTTCTTATTGCTCCTGTAACAAATTATCACAGATTTAGTGGTTTAACACAATACAATTTTATTTTTTATATATCTGGAGGTCAGAGTTCTAAAATGGTCTGGTAGAGCTGCATTTCTTCTGGAGACTCTAGGGGAGAATCCATTTCCTTACCTTTTCTAGTTTCTAGCTGTTTCTTGCATTCCTTGGTTTGTGGCTTTATCCTCCATCTTCTAAGACAGCAGCAAACCATTTTCCAGTTTCTTTCTGTCCCTTTGCCGCCACCATCCCATTGCCTTCTGTGTCTGTGGACCTTCTGCCTCCTCCTTGTAAAGACTCTTGTGATTATGTTGGGCCCACTTGGCTAATCCACCATACTCTTGACTATTTTAGGAGTCTCAATAGCACATATATACAAAGTCCCCTCACCATATAAGGTGACATGTACACAGGCTCTGGGCATTAGGATGTAGACATCTTTGTTAAGTGCTATTGAGTCAGTTCCGACTTATAACGACCCTATATAGTGTTTCCATGGAGCAACTGGTGAGTGTGAACTGCTGACCTTGTGGTCCAGTGTTCACATACCAGGAGTTCTGGTGTAGATTATCTTTGGTGGTAATGGTGTGCCGTGGAGTCGATTCCGACTCACAGTGACCCTGTATAGGGTTTCCGAGGCTGTAAATCTTTACGGGAGCAGAAAGCCTCATCTTTCTCCCATGGAACCACTAGTAGTTTCGAACTGCTGATTGTGAGATTAGTAGCCCGACTTGTAAACACTACACTACCAGAGCTCCTTGTAGGCATCTTTGGGAGCTCAATATTCAGCTTTACACACCCTTTGAAGTAGATCGTGTTTTATAGATACAGACACTGAAGCACAAACTTACTAAGGTCATACAGGAAGTGTCAGAGCAGGGATTTGAACACAAATATCTAGCTCCAAAGTCCTTGCTGTTAACTATTAACTCTTTCTGTCTCTAAACAGATAATTAAACTCTTTAATCAGCTTTATTATTATGGTCCAAGAGTATCAGCTCAACAGTACTTTATGGTTGTTCCGAGGATCCAGTGAAACATACCAGTTGCATCACATGTATTCTGACTCATGGTGATCATGTGTCAGAGTAGAATCAGGCTCCGTAAGGTTTTCCCTGGCTGTGACCTTTTGAAAGCAGATCACCAGATCTTTCTTTGGAGGCACCACTGTGGATTGGAACCACCAGCCTTTTGGTAGTAGCTGAATGCTGAACTGTTTGTATCACCCAGGAACTCCAAAATGCAACATGTTCTTGTTAAGTGCTGTCGAGTCAGTTCTGACCCATAGAGACCCCATATAGGGTTTCCAAGCTTACCAGCAGCTCCTCGGAAATCCTATACAGGGTCACTATGGGTCGGAACCAACTTGACAAATGTAAAATGTTGTTATTGTGTTGGTAAACTTCTTCCTCATAATAAGAACGATTCTGTGACTTGGGCCCTTGACTTTCTGTTTTTCTTTTCATGTTAGGCCTTTGTGTGTTTTGATTATTTTCTGTTTAGTGAATAGGGATTACTTTAGCAGGTTGGAGGTTGTAATTGTTCTGAGTGGTTTCTTCATTTTATGTCCCTAAGAATTGTTGCTTGTGATTTGAGTATTTCTGTGCTCTTTTTGATAAAACCTGAATAATACTCATTTTTTTGCAGGGAGGGACAACGATAAAAACTTCCGTTTTGGGGACTAAATTTTATCATTACTGTGTTGTATTCAAATGGTCTCAGAATCATGGCGCTAATTTTTAAAACCAGAAAGTTATTCTGTGGCTCTTAAATGGACACATTTTGGCATGCTAGCTAAAAACATTAATTATTTCATCATATTTATTGTTGTTAAGTGTCGTCAAGTTGGTTCCGACTCATAGTGACTTTGTGTAGGGTTTCTGAGGAGTGGCTGGTGAGTTTGAACTGCTTATACTGTGGTACAAACTGACCTTGAGGTCGAATGTTTATCCTTCGGCGCCACACCAGGACGTGTTGTCCACCACTCATTTGTTAGTGTGTGGCTTGTGTGTTACCGTGACACAGGAAGCTATGCCATTGGTATTTTAAATGCCAGCAGGGTCACCTGTGGTAGACAGGTTTCAGTGGAGCTTCTAGACTAAGACAGACTAGAAAGAAGGAAAGGTGGACCACTTCTGAAAGCTTAGCCACTGAAAGCATTATGAATAGAAAAGCAGGGGAACATTATCTGATATTATGCCGGAAGATTAGCCCTTCAGGTTGGAAGGCACTCAGAATACGACTAGGGAAGAGCTGCTTCCTTAAAGTACAGTTGATCTTAATGGCATGAATGGAGCAAAGCTTGCGAAATCTCCAATTGCTGATGGGGCAAAACGTAAAATGAGAATAAACAACCACAAACATCTATTCATAATTGGATGTGGAATGTATGAAGTATAAATCTAGGAAAATTGGAGATTGTCAGAAATGAAATGAAATGGATTGCAGATAGATCAGTATTCTAGGCATTGTTGTTGTCAAGTGCTGTTGAGTTGGTTTGATTCATAACAACCCTGTATAGGGTTTCTAAGGAGCGGCTGGTAGGTTTGAACTGCCAGCCTTGTTGCTAGCAGTCCAGTACTTACCTACAGTGCTGCACCAGGACTCCATCGTAGGCATTAGTGAGCTGAAATTGACTAGTATTGGTCATTTTGAATCAGACAGTCATATAGTTTACTATGTCAGGAATGACAAATTGCATTTATAAATAAAAAGAGCATTTCAAGATCTATCTTGAAGTACACTGCTGTCTGATAGGATAATACCCAAGTCTAGTTCATACCACTGTTACTCAAATTTGCACACCAATCACTAAAGCCTATGATGAACAGTTTGAAGATTTCTACCAACTTCTTCAGGCTGAAATTGATCAAATATGTGACCAAGATGCATTGATCATTACTGGTGATTGGAATGCAAAATTTGGAACCAATAGGAAGATTCAGTTGGAAAATATGGCTGTGGTGGTAGAAACTATCCTGGAGATGCCGTGATACAATTTTGTAAGACCAGTGACTTACTCATTGCAAATACCTTTTTCAACAAGATCCTCAGCAACTACATATGGATCTTACTGGATGGAATACATAGGAAACAAATTGACTGCATCTGTGGGAAGAGATGATGTTGTTTTTGTTGTTGTTGGGTGCCATCCAGTTGGTACTGACTCATAGCAACCATGTGCATAAGAGAACGAAACACTGCCTGGTCCTGGGCCAACCTCACAATCCTTGCTGTGTTTGAGCCCATTGATACTGACACTGTGCCAATCCATCTTGGGGCTCTTCCTCTTTTACTCTGATCTTCCACATTACCAAATATGATATCCTTCTCCAAGGACTTGTCCTTCCTCATAATATGTCCGAAGAAAGAGAGATGAAGTCTGGGCATCCTGGTTTCCAAGGAGCATTCTGGCTGTACTTCTTACAATACAGATTTGTTTGTTCTTTTGCCTGTCTATGGTACCTTTAATATTCTCCTCCAGCATCATAACTCAAATGCATCAATTCTTCTGTGGTCTTTCTTTATTCACTGTCCACCTTTCACATGTATATGAGGTTATTGAAAATACTATGGCTTGGGTGAGGCACAACTTAGTCCTCAAGCTGACACTTTGCTCTTGAACACTTTAAAGACATCTTGTGCAGCAGATTTACTTAATACAATACATCGTTTGATTTCTTGACTGCAGCTTCCATGAGTATTGATGGTCGATATGAGCTAAATGAAGTCTTTGAAAACTTCTGTCTTTTCTCCATTTATATGGATGTTATCTATTGGGCCAGTGGTGAGATTTTTGTTTTCTTTACATTGAGGTTTAACCCATACTGAAGACTCTGGTCTCTGATCTTCAACAGTATTTTAAGTCCTCTTTGCTTTCAACAAAGTTGTATCACCTGCATTATCGCTGGTTGTTAATGAATCTTCCTCCAATCCTGATGCCATATTTTTCTTCATAAAATTTAGCTTCTCGGACTATGTGCTCAGCATACAGATTTAATAAGTATGGTGAAAGGATACAACCTTGGCACACATGTTTCTTAATTTTAAACCATTCAGTATTCCCTTCTTATGGTTGAACGCCTGCCTTTTGGTCTACATATAGGTTTCTCATGAACACAATTAAGGTGTTCTGGAATACTCATTCACTGCAGTGTTGTCCATAACTTGTCATGATCCACACAATGAAAAGCCTTTGTGTAGTCATTAAAGCACAGGTATTCTGTTTTCAGCCAAGCTCTAGCTGATGTCACCAGTGATCTTCCTCGTTCCACGATGTCTTCAGAATTTGGCTTGAACCTCTTGGGCTTCTCTGTCAATGTATGGTTACATCTGTTCTTTAATTATCTTCAGTAAAATGTTACTTGCATGCGATAGTAATGATATTGTGCAATGATTTCCACATTCTGTTGGGTCACCTGCTTTGTGATGGGCACAAATATGGATATATTCAAATTGGTTGGACAAATAGCTCTCTTTCAAAGTTCCTGGCATCGATGAGTGAGTGCCTCCAGTGTTGCATAAGTTTGTTAAAGGATTTCAATTTATATTGCATCAATTTCCGAGCTTTGTTCTTTGGCAATGCCTTCAGTGCACCATGGATTTCTGCCTTCAGTATCATTGGCTTTTGATCATGTGCTACCTCCTGTAATGATTGAACATTGAGCATTTCTTTTTGGTACAGTGACTCTGTATATTCCTTCCATTTTCTTTTGATGCTTTCTGCATCATTCAATATTTTGCCTAGGTTGTTAAGTGCTGTTGAGTTGGGCCCGACCCATAGCGGCCCTGTATAGGGTTTCTGAGGAGTCGCTAATGAACTTGAACCACCGACTTTGTGATTCAAACTGACCTTGCAGTTGAGCGCATTAACCTACAGTGCCACTCCAGGACTCCGTTTTCCCCATTGTTGTTGTTGTTAAGTGCTGTCAAGTTGGTTCCAATCCATAGTGACCCTGTATAGGGTTTCCGAGGCTATAAATCTTTACAGGAGCAGAAAGCCTCATCTTTTCTTCCACAGAACCGCTGGTAGTGTTGAACTGCTGACCTTGAGGTTAGCAGCCCAACTCGTAACCATTACGCTACCAGAACTCCTTCCATTTTTCCCATAGAATCCTTCAATATTTTAAGTCGAGGCTTGAGTTTTTTCTTCAGTTCCCTCAGCCTGACAAATGCTGAGTATGCTCTTCCCTTTTGGTTTTCTAACTCCAGGTCTTTGCACATTTCATTATAATAATGGACTTTGTTTTCTTGAGTTGCCTTTTAAAATTTTCTACTCGGCTCTTTTACCTCCTCATTTCTTCCATTTGCTTTAGCATATCTATACTGTAGAGCAAGTTCAGAGTTTCTTCTGACATCCGTTTTGGTCTTTTCCTTCTTTCTTGTCTTCTTAATGACCTTTTTGTTTCTTATTGTATGATGTTCTTGATGTCATCCCACAACTCTTCTGGTCTTTGGTCCTTAGTGTCTTATTCATCAGTTTTGTTCTTCTGATTATCTCTAAATTTAAGTGGGATATGTTCAAGGTCAAGTTTTTGCTCTCATTGACTTGTTTTAATTTTCTTCAGCTTCAGCATGAACTTGCGTATGAGCAGTTGATGGGCTGTCCCACATTCTGCCTTTGGCTGATGGTATAGAGCTTTTCCACTGTCTCTTTCCACAGATGTAGTCAATTCTGTGGATTTCTGTGTGTTCTATCTGGTGAGGTCCATGTGTGTAATTATCTTTTATGTTGTCTAAAAAAGGTATTTGAAATGAAGATATTGTTCTTGGAAATTCTATAATGCAATCTCCAGCATTGTTTTAATCACCAAGGCCATATTTTCTAACTACTGATCCTCCCTGTTTGTTTCCATTATTTTAATTTCAGTTACCAGTAATTATCAATACAGCTTGATTACATGTTTGATCAGCTTCAGACTGAAGAAGCTGGTAGATTTCTTCAATTTCATCATCTCTGGCTTTAGTGGTTGGTGAGTAAATTTGAATAATAATGGTGCTAACTGGTCTCCTTGTAGGCATATGAATATTATCCTATTACAGCATGGGATATTATCCCATTAACATTGTACTTCAGGACAGATCTTGATGTGTTCTTTTTGATGATAAATGTGACACCATTCCTTCTCAATTTGTCATTCCTGGCATAGTAAATCATGTGATTGTCAGATTTAAAATGGCTAATACCAGTCCTTATCAGCGCACTAATGCCTAGGATGTTGATGTTTATGCTTTCCATTTCATTTTTGATATTTTTCAATTTTCCTAGATTTGTAGTTTGTGCATTCTGTGTGTGTTCTGATTATTAATGAATGGTTGCATCTGTTTCACCTAATTTTGAGTGTGCCCCATCAGCAAATGAAGGTCCTTAAGGTTTTATTCCATTCGTGTTATCACAGTCAACTCTTCTTTGAGGAGGCAGCTCTTCTCTAGTCATCTTTTGAGTGTCTTCTATCTTGAGGCGCTCATCTTCTGGCCCTGTATCTGACAATATTCTGGTGCTCTTCTTCATGTTTCAGTATTCAGTGTTCTGTTGCTGACAGTGTTCCACTGCTAATTCATAAGGCTTTCAGTGACTAAATATCTTGAAGTAGTTTGTCTTTCCTTATTCCTAGTCTGTCTTTGTCTGGACGCTTTGCTGAAACCTGTCCACCATGGGTGATTCTTCTGGTGTTTAAAATACTTGTGCCATAGCTTCCAGAATCCACATAAGTCACCACAGTATGACAAATTGTCAGACGGGTAGTGGGAAGAGATGATGGAGAACCAATATTAGAAAATCAAGGCCGGGGACAGACTGTGGAGCAGATCATCAATTTCTCATATGCAGTTCAGGATGAAGCTGAAGAAAATGAAAACAAGTCGAGAGCCAAAACTTGACCTTGAACATAATCCATCTGAATTTAGAGACCATCACAAGAACTGATGCATTAGATTCTAATGACTAAAGACCAGAGGAATTGTATAATGACATCGAGAACATCATACATTAAGAAAGCAAAAGGTCACTAAAAGACAAGAAAGAAAGAAAAGACTAAAATGCATGTCAGAAGAGACTCTGAAATTTGCTCTTACATGTAGAGAAGCTAAGGTGATTGGAAGAATTAATGATGTAAAATAGCTCAACAGAAAATTTCCAAGGTCACCTTGAGAAAACTACGTAAATTATTATAATAAAATGTTCAAAGTGCTGGAGTTAAGAAAACCAAAAGAGAAGAATACATTTAGCATTTCTCAAGCTGAAAGTGCTGAAGAAAATATTCAAGCCTTGGGTTGCAATATTGAAGGATTCTGTGGCAAAATATTGCATGACACAGGAAGCATCAAAAGTAGATTGAAGGAATACACAGTCACTGTACCAAAAAGAATTGGTCAGTGCTCACCCATTTCAAGAGGTAACATATGATCAAGAACCAGTGGTATTGAAAGAAGGAATCTGAGCTATACTGAAGACTTTGGTGAAAATTAAGGCTCCAGGACTGATGGAATACAAATTGAAATGTTTCAACAAACTGATGCAGTGCTGGAAGTGCTTACTTGTGTGTGCCAAGGAAGAAGATCCTTACCTGAAAGAGATCCGTATTTGTGCCCTTTCCAATAAGAGGTGACACAACAGAATGCAGAAATGATTGGACAGTATCATTAATATTATATGCAAGTAAAATTTTGCTGAAGATAATTAAAAAAATGGTTTGCAGAAGTACATCAGAGAGAGCTGCCAGAAATTCGAAGTGGATTCAGAAGAGGACTTGGAATGAGGGCTATCATTGTTGACCTCAGGTGGACTTTGAGTGGAAGCATAGAATACCAGAAGGATGTTTACTTGTTCTTCATTGACTGTGCAATGGCATGTGACTGTGTAGGTCATAAACTTGGATAACATTGGGAAGAATGGAAACTCCAGAACAATTTGTACTCATGGAGGAACTTGTACATAGACCAGAGACAGTTATTCAAACCAAGCAATTGGATACAGAATGTTTGTTAATCAGGAAAATTCTGTGCCAGGGTTGCATCCTTTTACCATACTTATTCAGTCTATATGCTGTGCAAATAATATGAGAAGTTGGATTATATGAGGAAGAATGTGGTATTAAGATTGGAGGAAGATTCATTATCAACCTGAGAAATATAGGTGATACAACTTTGCTTGCTGAAAGTGAAGAGGACTTGAAATACTGATGTAAGTCAAAGACTACAGCCTTCAGGTGGATTGTGCCTCAATGTAAAAATGAAAATCCTCACAACTGGACCAATAAAATGACATCATGATAAATGGAGAAAAGATTGAAGTTTTCAAAGACTTCACTTTGCTTTAATACACTATCAACGCTCATGGAAGCAGCAGTAAATATATCACATGATATATTACATTTGGCAAATCTGCTGCAAAAGACTTATCTAAAGATGCCACTTTAAGGACTAAGATGTGCTTGATCCAAGCCATGGTATTTTTATTCTCCTCATATGCATGTGAACGTTGGACAATGAGTAAGGAAATTATGGTGTTGGTGAAGAATATTGGAAGTACCACGGCCTATCAGAAGAACCAACAAATTTCTGTTGGAAGAATTACAGCCAGAGTGCTCCTTAGAAGTTGATGAGACTTTGTGTCTTGTACTTTGGATGTGGTTTCAGGAATGACTAGTCCCTGGAGAAAGGACATCATGCTTGGTAAAGTTGAGGGTCAGTGACAAAAAGGAAGCCCCTCAATGAGAATGAATAGACACCGGCAGCAGCAGTGACTCAGACACAATTGTGAGGCTGGTATAGGACTGGGCAGTGTTTCATTTTGTTGTGCATATGGTTGCTCTGTTTTATGCCTTCATGAGCCCTGGTGTGGTGCTAAAGGTTAAGCAACTAGACTGGTAACTGCAAGGTTGGCAGTTGAAACCCACCAGTTGCTCCCAGAAACCTTATATGGCGTGTCTATGAGTTGGGACCTACTCAATGGCACATCCCCACCACTACAACACGCCTTCATAGAGTTTAACGGTTTCAAATGGGGAAACAGTGTTCGTACATATGCGGGGACTTCAGAACGTTCATGGAAAGAACATTATGTTAGCTTTTAGTTCCATTTTTCCAGGAACATTTTGAAGCCCCCTCCTATAAACCTAAGAAAACAGTTCAGATATGGTGGTTGTTGTTAAGTGCCGTTGAATCGGTTCCGACCCATAGGTACCCTGTATAGGGTTTTCGAGTAGCAGCTGGTGAGCTTGAACTGCTGACCTTGTGGTTTAAAATGACTCTGTGGTCCTATTAAATAAAGAGTGAGTTGGGACCTATACAAAGGAAACTACAAAACAAGAAACCGAAAGAGACAAGAATGGAATGCTTAGCGATAGGAAAGAAGGAGCTCTGGTAGTGTAGTGGTTACGAGTCGGGCTGCTAACATCAAGGTCCCCAGTTTGAAACTACCCATTGTTCCATGGGAGAAAGATGAGACTTTCTGCTCTTGTAAAGATTTATAGCCATGCCTTAGAAGCCTTATACAGGGTTGCTGTGAGTCAGAACCAACTGGACAGCACTTAGCAACAACACAATGGAAAGGAAGACAGCATTGTGAAAATGTTAACACTGCCCACTACCCAAAGCAATCTATTGGTGTAACATAGCCCCCATCCAGATTCCTGCATCATTCTTTAAAGAGATGGAAAAACTGTTCACTAAGTTTATATGGAAAGGAAAGAGACCTCAGATAAGCAAAGCACTGCTAAAGAAGAAGAACAAAGTTGGAGACCTCTCACTCACTGATCTCAGAATTTACTACACAGTGGTCAAAACAGCTTGGTACTAGTACAACAAAAGATACTTAGATCAGTGGGACAGAATTGAGAACCAAGAAGTAAGCCCATCCACATGAGTCAGTTTATTGTTAACAAAGGGCCAAAACACATTAAATGGGGAAGAGAGAGTCTTTCAACAAATGATGCTGGCAAAACTGGAAACCGATTGCAGAAAATGAAATAAGACCCGTATCTCACACCTATACAAAAACAAACAACATGGATTAAAGATCTAAATGTAAAAGCAAAAGATCATCAATGAAAAAATAGGAACAAACTTAGGGGCTGTAATACATGGCATAAATGCATTGTCATACATTACTAAAAATACACAAACTGTAGAAGACAAAATAGATGACTGGGACCTCCTAAAATTAGATACTTATGTGCATCACAATATTTTGAAAGTAGAGTAAAAAGGGAGCCCACACACTGGAAAAAGTCTTTTGCAGTAGCATATCAGACAGTGGCCTAATCTCTAAAATTTATAGAAAACTACAACACCTCTAAACAAAAAAGACAATCAATCCTATTAAAAAATGGGCACAGGACACGAACAGGCCCGTCACTAAAGAAGACAATCAGGTAGCCAGCAAACATATGAAGAAAAGTTCAGGATCATTAGCCATTGTTGTTGTTAAGTGCTGTCGAGTCTGTCTGACCCATAGTGACCCTGTATAGGGTTTCCAAGGAGTAGCTGGTGAGCTTGAACCACTGACCTTGTAGTTCAAACTGCTTTGCAGTCTGGCACATTAACCCACATACACCCACAGCGCCACACCAGGATTCCATTAGCCATTGTTGTTTTTGTTAAGTGCCGTGGAGTTGGTTCTGACTCATAGTGACCCTCTACAGGGTTTCTGAGGCTGTAAATCTTTTCAGGAGCAGAAAACCTCATCTTTCTCCCATGGAACAGCTGGTAGTTTTGAACTGCTGACCTTAAAGGTTTGCAGCCCGATTTATAACCACTACACCACCAGAGCTCCTTCCATTAGCCATTAGAGAGATGTGAATCAAAACAGCAATGAGCTATCATTGTATTAATAGCAAAGTTCAAAAAACGAGAAAACAAGTGTTGGTGAGTGTGTGGGAAGACTGGGACCCTCCTACATTGTTGGCAGGACTATAAAATGTTTCAATCACTCTGGAAAATGATATGGCTTTTCCTCAGAAAGTTGGAAATAGAGCCAGGACACGAGTATATGCACACCGATGTTCCTTACAGTAATATTCACAATAGCAAAGGCATGAAGACAAGTCTAAATGCGTATCAATGGAAGAATAGCTAAAGAAACTTTGGTGCACACACAATGTAATAATATGCAACATTGAAGTGTTTCTGTGAAACATAACATGGACAAACCTGGAGGACATTATGCTGAGTGACATTAGCCAGTCACAAGAGGACAAATATTGTATGACAGACCAGTATTGTAAAAACTCAAGGAAAGGTTTTCATACTAAAAGAAGTATTCTTTGATAGTTATGAGGGGTGGAAGGGAAGGGAGAATAGTAATTCACTGACTCAGGGTAGATACATGTTAACTTGGGTGATGGGAGGGCAATATACAAGAAAGGGGAAGTCAGTATACAAGAAGGAGGCGGTTGGCAGAAGAATGATGAAGACATTGGGAGATATGCAAGGGCTAAAAGAGATACAGGTAAATAGTGTTAAATACACAACCTTGGAACAACAGTGTTCTGTGTCTAGCTCCATGGTCAGAGACATAGAATGAATGGATATGAGAGGAAGAGTGGGCATATACCCACATATCTATAAGAGTTTGACAGAGGAAATGTACATGGGTATTTACCTTTCATTCAAACTCAAGTGTGAATGTGGTGGAGCATAGTGTGAGCAAAATGATGGCAACTCTGATAGTATCAAACATCTTAAGGCAGTGAGTTGCTAGGCCTTGGGAGCCCAGGACCATAGTTTCAGGGGACACCATGGTCAATTGGCATAACATAGTCCACAAAGACAATGTTCTACGGTCTGTTTTGGTGAGTAGAATTTGGTATCTTAAAAGCTCATGAGCGGCAATCTAAGGTGCAGCTATTGGTATCTACCTTTGTGGAAGCAAGAAGAGTGATGAGAATTGAAGAGGCGTGGACTAATGGAACATGTGTACTTTAGTCTCCACAATTCTTGAGACCAGAAGAACTAGATGGTGCCTGTCTGCCAGAATCAACTGCTTTGAAAGGGAGGGATCACATTACAAAGTCCTGGATGGAGTGGAAAAAATTATAAAAACTAAAGGTTATTATAAAAAAAAATAAAGGAAGACTGGACTCACTGGTCAGAAAGAAATCGGAGGAACCCATGACTGTGTCTCCTGACCACCTTTTGGGTCTGGAAAGGAACTTATCCTCCTGGCCTGATTTTCAGCTAAGCAGTAGATAGGTATATAAGGGTGGACAACAACACTAGTAAGGTATGCTCATCATGAATTGGTCAATCATTCAAAATTAAAAGGGCGACATTTGCCTAAGGACAGAGTTGAGAAGTCATGGGAAGAGGTGGGTGGACTGGAAATAGGAAGCACAGGGAGGAAGCGGGTTAGCTGTCGTTGCGTGGAGTGGGTTGCAGTCATTGAGATGAAACAAGATTGATTTGTTGAATATAAAACTTATATGATCTTGTCTGTAAACCTTCACTCAATTCATAATAAAAAGTTAAACAAAAAAAGTGATTTGGAATCCACTTTTTTTTTTTTCTTCAAGTTTTTATTTTAAATTGAGTGAAAATTTACAGGGCAGATCATCAGTTTTACATTCAACAAATCATATACTTTGTTTCATTATAATGATTATAATCCTCTCCATGTACCATCAGTTAATAGTATTTCTCTCTATACATTTTAGCTTGTTTTTTTAAAAAAACACTCAGGCATATGTAATAATTGACACCACCAAAGGGCACATTCTGCAAGTCTGCCTGCTGGCCGCCAGCTCTCATTCCCTCTTTTTCCATGAATTTCACGTGCTCCCTTTTTCCATGTCCCCATCTTTGCCTCCATCTCTGGTGTCGCTGCTTCCCTGGCTAAGGTCCTGCATTCTGTTTTTGCTCTCCTTCCTTGATGGTCCTAGGGTCCTCTATTTCTGGACTGTAAAATTAACTACTCCCCTGTTTTTTGTTATAAAACTTATACCTTTACAGTTATGACAGTTGCAATTAGTCATAATAACAATTACTCACTATTGAATTATAAGAAATCTTATCCCCAACTCTTTTTACCAGACACCTGTAGACAAGATGAAAACTATTCAGTGGGGATTCTATCTCCTCTCCCACCCCCAAACTCCCTCTTGAAACCTTGTAAGCTAGTCACTTGGTGCCTTTATCACCCACTCATTTTAGGTAGCTAATCTCTAAGTTGCCCGTTCCTATGGAATCCACTTTTATAAGATGGTCAGGGAAGTTCTTAGATGACATTTGCTGGGAAAATAGACCTCCAGACAGAAGTAATGGGAAAACAAGCCAGTGTGAGATGGTCAGTGGTGTGGCACTAGAGAATAAACTCCTCGAAAACTCTGTACGGGCGCACTGTGAGTTGGAACCAACTTGACGAGACACTTAGCAACATTTGAGATATAAAAACAGTGTGGGTAGGCAGGAATGGGGTGCCAGTGTGGCTGGAGTGAGCCAGGAGCAAGCTATATGGAAAGAGTTCTGTCTTGTTACCTAGTGCTGCTATAACCAAACAGCACAAGTGGGTGGTTTTAAAGCACAGAAATCTGTTTTCTCACAGTTCAGTAAGCTAGAAATCCAAGTTCAAGACACTGGCTCAGTGGAAATGCGCTCAGGGAGAGTGCTTTTGTAACCTCGCCCCTTAGCTCCTACGTGGATCTCTATCTTTCTCCATCATGCTTGAGATTCTGTGTCTAGTCGTCTTTTTTATGTTTCAAAAATGCTTAGGTGCATCCTTCAAGTCTAGTTGAGCAGTTGATAGGTACGTAGGGGAAACAATGACACTAGTGAGATATGTTGTTATTAAGTGCCATCGAGTCAGTTCTGACCCATAGCGACCCTCTATAGGGTTTCCACGGAGTAACTGGTGAGTCGCCAACCTTGTGGTTCAAACCGACTTTGCAGTCCAGCGTGTTAACCCACAGTATCACATGTATGTACACCATGAAATGGTCAAGCATTCAAGATCAAAGGGGCAGTATTTAAAAAAGGATGAAATTCAGAAGGGTTGGGAAAGAAGGTGGAATGGAAACAAGAATCATGGAGAGGAAGTCGCGTAAGTGATGTTACATTGAATGGATTGCAGTCATTTCAATGAAATGAGATACATGGTTTGTTGAGTGTAAAACTGATGATCTCTGTAAACCATTACTCAATTCACAATTAAAAAAATTACAAAATAAGGGTTAGGTTTAAGAACACCCTATACTGGTAGGGCATCGTGAACATAAAATTCCATTTGCAAATGGGATTACATCCACAGGTATGTTGTTAAGTACCCTCAAGTTGTTTCCTACTGTATAGCGTTTCTGAAGAGCAGCTGGTGAGCTTGAACTGCCTACCTTGCAGTCCAGCGCATTAACCCGCAGTGCCACACCAGGACTCACGTTGTTAAGTGCCTTTGAGTCAGTTCCAACCCAAAGCCACCCCGTATAGGGTTTCCGAGGAGCAGCTGAGCTTGAACTGCTGACCTTGAGGTTCAAACCAACTTTGCAGTTCAGCACATTAACCCACATATGCTTGACCAAGTATAGCAGGCTAGTTTTAAAATTAAGTTTGTATGGCCCATGAATAATGCTACAGATTTTGCCAGAAAAAAGGTTTCACACCCCTGCTATAGATGGTCTTTCTGAGTCAGAACGGACTCAATAGCACAACATCAACATACTACTTTTTACTAGGAAGTCACATCCAATAGTGGGTCTTGAGATGACTTGATTGCTTTGTGAAGATTAGATTGTAGCCATTGTGGAGAGGGGCAAGAGGGAACTAGACCATTTACAAGGGTATTGCAGAAAACAAAGTGGGAATTGGTGGTGCCTTGGATTTGGTGTTACCAAATGAATATGGTATAAAGTTTGTAGGTAAAACAGTTGAGAATGCTGCTGTATTGGGTAGAAGAGGAGGGAATGAGAAAACACAGTGTTGACAATTGCGTTGTCTTAAATTGATAAAGCTGTTCGTCCTTAACAACTTGCTTAATGCAAGAGAGTTTAAATTAGTTTCATTTGCTATAATCAAATGCACTAGAGTCCTGGTGTGGTGCTGTTGGATAATGCACTGGGCTGCAAAGTCAGTTTGAACCGCAAAGTTGGCGGTTCAAAATCACTAGCTGCTCCTCAGAAACCCTATACGGTGTCACTATGAGTTAGAACCCATTCAATGGCACTTAACAACAACAGTGCAGTGGGTCTCAGCCTGGAATGATTTTTTCTCTCCAGGGGACATTTGGTTTTCACAACTGAACGGAGTGGTAGAGGCTAGGGTGTTATTAAATACACTACAGAGCACATGGCAGGTCCCTATAGCAGAGTTATCTGAAACATACTTAAGGTTGAGAAAGTGATCTAACAGATGATGCTTTGGTCTGATAAGAAGAGAGATGGATTCTAGTGGAAAATATATCAGGGACTAAAATTTAACCAATACACTCATTTTTCCTCCCTCTTATGGTTTGGTTTACTCCTCAGAAATAACTCTGGCTAGTGAAATCAATATTTCCTTTTTGGTGTATTTGTAATCTTTCTAGTGAATGTTGTTATTGTTGTGAAGTGCTGTTGAGTCGGTTCTGACCCATAGCGACCCTGTATAGGGTTTCCAAGGAGTAGCTGGTGAGCTTGAACTGCCGACCTTGCATTTCAAACGACTTTGCAGTCTGGCCCATTAACCCACACCGCCACACCAGGACTCCATATTAGAGACTTCTTTGGGTTGTGTGCATTGATTTTGATAGGGCTCAGTGGAACCATACTAGGAAAACCAAAGGACTTAACAGATCCATTATTTAGAGCCCATAATAGAGAAATGATTCACACTCACAAGTCTTCTATAATCTCTTGAAGTTGAAGCCATAGGCAGTACCCTTTGCAAAGGTTAGAAGAATAAGATTTCTAACGAGTTCTTAGTAGGTGAGGAGGATGATATTTTCTTGTCTGTTGGGTCTTTTGAGTGATTTAGAGTTCTTTTCTTATCAGTTGTTGTTGTTAGGTGCCATCGAGTCCAGTACTGACCCATAGCGACCTTATGCACAGCAGAATAAAACACTGTCTGATCCTGGGCCAACCTTACTACCGTTGCCATGCTTGAGTCCATCGATGCTGCCATTTGGCCAATTCATCTTGTTGGGGGTCTTCCTCTTTCTCTCTGACCCTCCACCTTACCAAACATGATAGCCTACTCTAGCGACTGGTCCCTGCAGACTATATGTCCAAAGCATGAGAGACTGAAGTTTGGCCATCTTGGCCTCCAGGGAGCACTCTGGCTGCACTTCTTCGAAATCGGATCTATTGGTTCTTTTGGCAGCCCATGGCACTTTCGATATTCTCCTCCAACACCATAACTCAAATCATCAATTCTTCTGTGGTCTTCCTTATTCACTGTCCAGTTTTCACATGCGTATGAGGTTATTGAAAATACCATGGCTTGGGTCAGGCGCACCTTAGTCCTCAAACTGACATGTTTGCTCTTCAACACTTTAAAAAGGTCTTGTGCAGCAGATTTGCCTAATAAAATAAGGCATTTGATTTCTTGACTGTGTGAGTGTTGATAGTTGATCCCAGAAGAATGAAGTCCTTGACAACTTCAGTCTTTTCTCCATTGATAAGAATGTTGTTGATTGGTCCAGTGGTGAGGATTTTTGTTTTCTTTATATAGAGATGCAATCCATACTGAAGGCTGTGCTCTTTAATCTTATCAGTAGGAAAGGTAAAATATTAAAAGACTTTTATCCCTTTATTTAAAACCCATGCCCTTCTTTTCATAATCACTCCATTCTCTTCTACAAACTCTCTAGCTGTCCTCCAGAGAGAATAGAGTAGCAGACTGGCTAGAAATCCCACCTGCTTCACTTTCACACTGACTCTTGACTGAAATGTTAACATGCCAAAGAGCTCTTCATTCTAGAAGACTCCTGACATCCCTTCATGCTGAATATGACTGGTGATGTGAAAGTACAATCTTGGTGATCCAAAAATGGTCAATAAGAGGCTAAGAAAATGTTCACCTGAGATAGGCCTTGCTGGCTCCAAAGTAGACAGCCTTGGGCCCTCTCTGAAATGGGCCCACAGTGAGTCTTCTTCACTTTTCTTTCAGTGAAGTCATGGTGGGCGTCTTCTCACCGAGACCGCTCCTTTAAGAAGACCCATCACGTTGCTTGGCTGCTTCACTTGTTTACAATCCCAGAATAGTGCAGCTCAAAATACTGGGGCTTACCTTTTTTTTTTTTTAATGGACTAAAAGGGACATTATTCTAATGGAATATAGGACTGGAAAATAGTAAAGGATAGTTTCCTACCTATGGGAACTCTTCATCTTAAATTGGCTGTGCTAGTCTGCCACATTTCTGCCATTTTTAAGTTTCATCTGTTCTTGACCTCTTTGACCCGGGCCCCTGCTTTTGGGTATGGGGTCGCTTCTTGGGGCTTGACTTTGTCCAGGTCCTCTGTTTTAGATAGGCTGGTGGAAACCCCTCAGGACTTAATTCTGGTCAGTAGATTAGGAGTGGGTGGGATCATACTTTCTAAATTGTTGAATTTCCCCATTTGTCTTCTCTGATGGCCAAACTGTTAGAGTGTAAGATCTGATGCTGGTGCTGTGGTCAGTTCTGGTTGTACGTGAACATTGTTACTAGTGTTTCTTCTTGTTGCTCTTGTTAAGTGCTGTCGAGTCAGTTCCGACCCATAGCGACTCTGTATAGGGTTTCTGAGGAGCAGCTGGTGAGCTTGAAATGCCGACCTTGCAGTTCAGATGACTTTGCAGTCTGGCGTGTTAATCCACAGCGCCACACCAGGACGCCAGTGTTTCTTAGGTGCCACGTAAAAATGTAACAACACCAGCAAAACCCATAGTGCTTAGGCATGTCTGTCAAAATAATAAGCAATTACTGGATATAGTAGTTTCAGCGCCTCCCTCCTCCCTGTTGCCTTTGACTCAAGTAAAAGCCCCTTTTGTTTAGAGATGGTGACAGAGGAGGAGGGTGTTGTATGGGACTGCTGGAAAACACCAGGTTGAAGATGAGTCAGTCAGGCAAACAGAAGGATGAAAGCAGCGCTATTAGATGCCTTCATTTTCTGCTCTGCATCTTCTGAATTTTCTCAGACTTGGGCTCATTGAATTAGAACAGTCTTCCGGCATTTTATCTGGGAAGCTATTTTGTTTAGTACAGGGCTGTTTAAAATCTGACCCATATAAGTCATTGGAACCACTGTGAATCAGCTTTTCAGGGATCTAACTATTTCAAGTTATCCCCAGTTTTCTTGATCCTAATTTTTGTTCTTTATGTCTGGAGGTGGTATAGGATAGCATTGGACTGCTAACCTAGCAAGCTCCACAGTTGAAAGCCACCACAGTCCAAAGCCACTCTGCAGGAGAAAGATAAGGCTGCCTGCTTCTGTAAAGATGTGCAGCCTCAGAAACCCTATAGAGTCTCTATGAGTTGAAATGAACTCGATGGCAGTGGGTTTTTTTTATTTTATCATTTCTTTGAATTGATGGAGTTTTCTGGAATTGGACAAGCATTTGACTTTTTTTGTGTCAGATTTCTTATTCAGTTGATCTTCTGTGTTTCCCCTGTGGCTGCAGCTACTGGTTGACTATACCACCCTTGAGTTTCTCCTGGAGATTAGGTAGCATGGAAGCACTTTTGAGGCAAGAGCTTTCCCAGAGAATCTTGCTCCCATGAGATCCATTCATTCCCAAGCTCAGATGGCTCAAATGCACTCAGCATATTTGGTGGGTAATCAGAAATCAGAGGAACACTAATGGAGGGATGAGACCATGCAGAAAGGAAGGGAAACAAAGGTATAGAAAGTTTGAGGCAAGAGAAATTGGACAGACCTGTGAACAAGGGCACAGAGAGAGCTTTGAAGGCAGGAAAAGGCAGATGCTTCCTGAGGTTGAGGATGTTTTGGTAATTTTGCTCCTTCTTCCAGTGACCTTTGACCAGCAACTAAGAGGCTCTGTTTGGTTTGTGTGGTCAGCTTGGTGGTAGCTGGAGTTCTTGGGCAGAGAAGTGTGTTTACTACCCCATGCATGTAGAAGCTTCTGACCTGTGACTTGGCTTTTCTGAGAATGTTTCTATTTTCTGGTAACTTCTTTTTTCCCCCCTTTTCTTGATTTCTTTTTTCTGTTTGAGACTAAATTATTGCTGCTACTTACTTCCCAGGGAATTTGGTTTCAGCTGCTTGAATACTAGCAATGAACTGATAGATCTCCTTTTTTTTTTTTTGCATGTATTTGCAGACCCTCCAGGTTCAGGTTAATAGGCAGCATAATTCTGAGCAACTCACCAGTCATAGAGAGTATTCTAGAAATTCCTTGACTTTCTAGTTTGCCTGGTGAATATGTCATCTACGTGGCTAAATTGCTTTTCTACGATCTCTAATAAATTTTTCTTTTATAGAGCTCAGTGCAGTTTACATTTCTCATACAGCAATGGCAATAACCGTTTATTGATTGTCAACTATGTACCTCAGTAATTTGGGTAATCTTTCAGTGAAAACATTTTCAAATGAAAACTCAGAGGATAAGTGATAGGTCTGGAGAGGGATGGCAGAGGCCTGTCTCAGTTTTCTAATGCTATTGTTATGAAGTACTGTCTAGTCTGTTCCGACTCAACAGCGACTTGTATAGGGTTTCCGAGGAGCTGCTGGTAGATTTGAACTGCTCACTTGTGGTTCATAGTCTATTGCTTGTTCTACAGTGCCACACCAGGTCACTGTGTTTTTTCTTATGTGTCAGTCAGCTGTGTTAATTAGATAAGGATTATTTGTCTTTCTCTGTCTCTTCCATCTGTGGATCAAGGAGTTTAAGTCTGCCACTATAGGGAAAAATTTCTTTCAAGAACCAAATAGAGATGATTTTAGTCTTATGTACTGTTCTGGATTGCTCATGGCATTTCTTTTCTCTCCATTAGCACAGAAAATTGAGTTTGCTATATTTTTTGAAAGGGTTGGTTTAAAAAAAGACTTTGGTCTTAAAGTGTGGTCTTCCTTGACTACCATATTTACAAGACCATTCTTCAGCATGTTGCAATCCTTCGGCCCCTTCCTGATTTTTCTTCATCCCACTTATCACCATTTTGGCATACCATGTTTTTATTTTTTAATGTTTTAATGTGAATTTTGTGATAGTTTACATGGGAGAACATTAGGTTTACATTCATCCTATCATATATCATTTCATTGCCATGATTACAATCCTCTCCATGTATCATCAACCAACCAAAGGGTATATAGCCTGCAAGCCTGCCCCCTAGTCTTCAGCACACAGCCCCTCTCACTCTCTGGGTCTAGAGTTCCCAGTCGCTCCAAATCTCCACGTCATCGTCTCTGCCTCCCATCTCTGGCAACACTGTTTCTCTGGGTAGGGTCCCGCTCTCCGCTCTTCTCCCTTGATGGTCTCAGGGACCTTTGCTTCTAGACTGCAAAGTCAATCACTCCCCTCCTTTTGCTACAAAACGTATACCTTTACATTTCTAGCCTTTACAATCAGTCCGGATACCAATTATTCACCATTGTACCACAAGAGACCTATTCCCATCTCCTTTCATCAGCCCCTCCCAGACAGATTGGATACTACTCAGTAGAGAATCTACCTTCCTCCACGCCCTCTAATCTAGGTTCCCTCTAATCTAGGTTCTGTCTTGAAAGCTTGTAAGCCAGTCACTTCTTGCCTTTGTAGTGCTCCCTCCACCCCCATTTTGAGTAG
>NW_006408597.1:4709119-4722697 GCF_000296735.1 Chrysochloris asiatica
TGTACCTCAAGATTTAATTTAATTTTCGGCCTGTTTTGTTTTTAAACTCTTTCCCTCTCCAAACCCCTTGTTCTGGCCTTTTCCATATTAAAAAAAAAAACAAACAGTTGCAGGCCGGCTCATGGGCTGATAGTATCTGTGTGCATCTGTGGCAGAAGAACTCACCAGTGGTGGGGACGGGGTGTCCACTCGCTCAGGCACCCCTTCTAATCACCAGAATGGACGTGCACAAGCAGTGGGGGGTGGGCGGTGGGGCAATGAACAGATACCAGATACCAAAAAAAAAAGAATATCAGAACAAAGCAAAACGGACAAAGTGTATTTTCCACCCTTGCTCTGAGGTTCCCTCGGCGTTTTTCCATGGTGTTTGGTCTCACCCAAGTTGTCAACTCCGAGCTGCCGCTAAGCCCGGCTGATTCAAAAGTTTGCGATTTCTTACGTCTTTTATAAGTTCAATTACCTATAAGCCTTCAAACTTTTTAAATATTCCTACCTGTGTGGTTCCGAGTTTTGGAGCTCTGCCCTGGATCTGCTTTGCCTGATATTCTGTGATATTGCTGACAGAGAACCTCACTGCACCTCCACCCTAGCCACCATCAAGCCCCATCTAATACCATATAATTTTAAAAATCAACTTTATTGTGGTATAATTTACTCATATAATATAATGCACATGTTTAGAATGTTACGGTTCTGTGAGATTTGACAAATGTGTATACGGTATAGACATCTGAACAGCACAACAAACGGCTAAGTGTTCAGCAACTAACTTAAAGCTTATCAGTTCCAGTCTACCCAGAATCCCTCAGAAGAAAGACCCGGTGGTCTACTTCTGAAAAATCAGCCACTGAATACCCTATGGAGCAATTTCTACTCTGAAACACGTGGGGTTGCCATAAACTGTAACTGTCTAGAGGGCAACTTATTTGGGTCTTTTTTGATTTGAAGTTCCATAGTAATGGACTTATACTGTACGGTTTTGTATCTGGCTTCTTTTACTCACCATAATGTTTTTAGGTTCATCCATACTGTTGAATGTCTTAGTAGTTAAATGCTTTTTTTAAAAACTGTTTATTGTGAGTTGAATTAAAGGTTTAAAGGGCACGTCATCAGTCCCTTATTATTAATTTGTTTAATTACAATGATTGCCATCCTCCATGTACCATCAGTTAACAATGTGCGGTGCTATAGGACAGCACTAAGAGTCCTGGTGTAGCACTGTGGATTAATGTGCTGGACTGCCAAGTTGGATTGAACTGCAAGGTCAGTGTTTCAGGCTCACCAACCACTCCTCGGAAACCCCACATATATAAACTGAGAGTCTCTATGGGTCAGAACCAATTCAGTGGCACTTAACAACAACAACAAGAATCAGCACTGAATTGTGAACTACAAGGTTGGTAGTTCAAACCCACTAGCTGTTCCCTGGAAGCCCTTTATTAGGTCGCCATGAGTTGGAACTGACTCCACAGCGCATAACAACATACAACAACAATTCACTGTAACTCTTGTACCCCTCCTTGTGTCTTTTGCTACCTTCTTCTTTCCTCTGCAACCTCCCTCTTGTATATTGTCATCCCCATCACCCAAGTTCACATTTCTGTTTATCACTCAGTGATATTCCATTGCGCAGATATTCCTTGATTTGATTATTTTACTTGTTGTTAAGTGCTGTCTAGTTGGTTCCGACTCATAGTGACCCTGTATAGGATTTTCAAAGCTGTAAATCTTGGCAGGAACAGAAAACCTCATTTTTCCCCCATAGAGTGGCTGGCTGGCTCGAACCACAGACCTTGTAGCTTCCAGTCCAACAGCACTCCCTACTTGTTGATAAGACATTTTATATTGTTCGAATGTTGTCTCTCTCCTCCAGTAGAATGTAAATTCCATGAGGGCCATGAATTTTAAAATTCATGTAATTCAGTAAAGAAAATAAACTATTTCAAAGTGTAAATTCAGTGGAATTCAGAACATTCCTAATGAATGCTGTGCAGCTACTGCCTGTCTGGTTTGAAAACATTTTCATCATCCCAAAAGAAAACCCTGCATTCATTATGCAGTCAGTCTCTAGAGGGTAGTGACTTTTGACTCTTCTGTTCATCACTGTAACCAGAACAGGGGGTGGCACATAGTAGGTACTCAGATAATACATATTGGTTGAATGAAATGAGCTAGTGAAAATGTCACTTCAAGCACTAATTCAATGCGTTTTGACAGATGTTTTAACTAGGAGTGCCTACGATATGCTGATGATGAGGGAGATACAAAAGAACAGTAAGACACTGAACTTGCCCTTAAGGAGACAAATATATAAAAATTAGGTGGATGATGTCAGAGACGTATAGAGAGGATATTAAGGAAATTCACAGGAGGACAATATTGTTGCAGGGATTACTGGTACTGACTCTCAAAATAAAAATGCGTTGCCATTGAGTGATTCCAACTTATAGTAAACCTATGTTATTCTTAGGTGCCATCAAGTTGGTTTTGATTCATAGTAGAAACAAACACTGCCTGATTCTGCTCCAACCTCCTAAGTGTTGTGTTTGAGTCCGTTGTTGCTGCCACTGTGTCAGTCCATTTCTTTGGGGATCTTGCTCTTTTTTGTTAACTCGCAACTTTATCAGGCACTGGTTTCTCCTGACACCATGTCCAAGGTACAAGAGACAGAGTCTTTTTGTCTCTCAAATCAAAGCAGATTTACGATACATCCCCATTTCTAAGGAGCATTTGCATCCGGTCATTCTCCTGGCAGTCCATTGATTCAATTCAAATTCAGCACCTAGATGCAAATATGTATACACCGTCTTCCTTATTCATTGTCCAACTTTCACATGCATATGAGACAGTTGAAAATGCCATGGCTTGGGTCAGGCACCTTAGTGTTAAAAGTGACATCTTTACTCTCAAACACTGTTGTTGTTGTTAGGTGCCGTCAAGTCTGCTCTGACTCCTAGCGAGCCTGTGCAGAAAAGAACACAACACTGCCTGGTCCTGCGCCATCCTCACAATTGTTGTTACTTTTGAGGCCATTGCTGCTGCCACTGTAGCAGTTCATCTCACTGGGGGGTCTTCCTCTATTCCCTTATCCTTTACCAAGCATTGAACTCTTTAAAGAAGTTTTTTGCAGCAGATTTGCAATACAGGGTTTGATTTCTCAACTGCTGCTTCCTTGAGTATTGATTGTGGATCCAAGTAAAATAAAGTCTTTGGCAACTTCAATCTTTTCTCCATTTATCATGATGGTATTTATTGGTCCAATTATGAAGATTTAAATTTTCTTGACATTAAAATCTGAGTGAGTAATCTTGGTGTGGCGCTGTGGGTTAATGCGCCAGACTGCAAAGCCATTTGAACTGCAAGGATGGTGGTTCAAGCTCAACAGCTGCTCCTCGAAAACCCTATACAGAGTCACTATGGGTCAGAACTGACTCGATGGCAATTAACAACAATCTGTACAGAAGGTTGTAGTCGTTGTGCCATGGTTTCTGTTCCTCTGTTCTGACTCATAGTGACCCTGTATAGGGTTTCTGTGGCTGTAATTCTTCATGGAAGCAGAAAGCGGCATTTTTCTCTTGTGGAGTGGTTGGTAGATTCAAACTGCTGACCTTTTGTCCAGCTCGTAACTCATTATGCTACCAGGATTCCTTCTAAAAGCTGTGGTCTTTGATCGTCATCAGTAAGTATTTCAAGTCCTTTTCTCTTCCAGCAAGCCAGGTTGTACCACCTGCATATCCTGTCTCCAATCCTAAGCTACATTCTTCTTCATACATTTCAGCTTCTTGGCTGTTTGCTCTGCATACAGGTTGAGTAAGTATGATGAAAACATATAGCCTGGTGCATACATTTCCAGATTTTAAACCATTCTGTATCCCATTGTTCTGTTCAAATGACTACCTCTTGGTCAATGTATAAGTTCCTCATGAGCACAATTAAGTGTCCTGGAGTTCCCATTCTTTGGAATGTTATCCGTAGTTTATGATCCACACAATTGAATGCCTTTGTATAAGTGATAAAGCACAAGAGAGCATCTTTCTGGTATTCTCTGCTTTATGCCAAGATCCATCTGATGTCAGCAGTGATATTTCTTCTACATCCTCTTCTGAATCCAGCTTCAATTTCTGGCATCTCCCTGTTGCTGTATGGCTGTAGCTGTTTTTGAATTATCAATAATTATTTTACTTGAATGTGAGATTTTTAGTGATGTTGTTTGATGATTTCCACATTCTATTGGGTCACATTTCTTTGGAATAGGCACATTCCAGATCTTTTCCAATCAGTTGGCCAGGTAGCTGTTTTCCGAATTTGTTGACATAGATGAATGAGTGCCTCCAATGCTGCTTCTATTTCTTGAAACATTTCAGTTTTTATTCCATTAGTTCCAAGAGCTTTGTTTTTCAGTAGTGCCTACTTCCTTGGACTTCTTCCTTCCGTGCCATCGGTTCTTGATCATGTGCTTTCTCTTAAAATAGTTGTTTATCAGTGTGACCCTATAGGACAGATTACAACTGCCCCATAGGTTTTCTAAGGTGGTAAATGTTTATGGGCATAGACTGCTTGCTGTATTTTTCCCCTAAGGAGTGACTGGTGGATTTGAACCACTGACCTTATGGTTTGCAGCCAAGTATTTAACCAGTGTGACACCCAGTGCTCCTTGAATAGATACAGCATATACATTTCACCAGGACTCCACTATTACATTCCATATAGAATAGTAATCAGGCCCCTTTTAGACTCTATCTTGGACTCCAAAGACCTCCTTACAAAGCTGTGTCATCTGGTACGTTCTTCAGCATAAACTAAGAAGAGCCATTTAGTGACTCTCTGATGTAGTAATAATTCCTGGAATCATGTCACATCATACTTTGGAGAACTGAATATTTTCTTATGCCTAATGAATGTATCAGTCAGTCTTCTGACAGGAAATGACATATCCTTTTGAGGGAGAAGATTGGCTAGTATTGAGCCCATATTCTCTTTGTCCCACCATTCTTAATTCTTTAATGAGGCAGTCAATTATTGGAAACCTTTGTACTTGGGATGGTGGTGATGGTGGTTGTGTGCCACCAAGTTGGATCCAATTTATAGGGGTCCTGTATAGGGAGGGTTTCAAGGCTGTAAATCTACAGGAGCAGAACGTTTCATCTTTCTTCTGCAGAGCAACTGTTAGATTTGAACTACTGACCTTGTGGTTAGCAGCCCAACTCGTAATCCCCTAAGCTACCGGGGCTCCTTTTTACTTGGGATAGTGTTGTTAAGTGCATTGAGTTGGTGCTGACTCATAGTGACCCTGTATGTAGGGTTTCCGCGGAGTGGCTGGTGGATTTGAAACACTGACCTTGCAGTTCAAACTTGACTTTGTGGTCAGATGCTTATCCTGAAGTGCCAGTGGCATGAAATTGTGGCTAGAGGCACATCAGGCTACTCTAACAATAGAGTCAGTCAACATTTCTCAATATATCTACTACGTGCCTCCCACTGTGCTAAGTATCCGTCATGTAGTATGTCATTTAATCCTTGCACCAATCTTAGGAAGTAGACTGTGGTGGTGTTCTTATTTTATAATCAAGAAAACAGGCCCGGAGACCTTAAGTAACTTCTTTAAGGTAATTCTGCGGTCGTGAGTCAAAGAGGCAGGTTGGTTCAGCCAACCTGCCTTATTTGGGATACCATATTGTTCCTCCCACCCGAGAGACTATAGTGTCTAGACATTCTATGCTGTGTTCATTCATTCCTTGAACAAATATGTATTGATTCCTGTTAGCATCAGGTACTGTTAGGGATACAGTGGTGAACTGCACAGGCCAGACCCCTCCCATCATGGAACTTACATTCTAGTTGGGAATTTCAGAACTAGGAAGGAGGAGGAAGATGTTATTGGAGACTCAGGAGAGGTGTGTAAGGTTTGAGGGAGAGAGGATCTGAGAAAACTGCCCGTGGTCTGATCGAGGTAGAGTAGGACTCGATCATAGCTATCTTATTTCTGACTTAGTACTTTTACTGCTGAGGCCCAGAGCCTTTACCAGAGTTAACATTTGCTTTCATAGCCGGCCAAATAATGAGCATGCCATTCCCTTGGCTGTACTCCCATCTAGAAGCTCCTTGGAAGGGACCCTTGAAGACTTTGTGTGTCTTGCAGATGACTAGGTCATTTTCAGTCTGTCCTCAGAATTCAGCCTTGGCCTGGAAAGCTTTTTATTCAGATGTAAATGTGAGCTGAACTGGTGAGTTGGGTGTGGTCAACCAAAAACTGATCCCAGGAGCTAAAAATGGCTTTTCACAGGATTTGTTTTGTGGTCATCTTTATGTAGAAACAGTCTCTTTTCTGCTGGAGTAGGAGAGGACTGCAGGCAGGGTTTGTGAGAAGCACCATTGTTGTTAAGTGCGGTGCAGCTGGTTCCAACTCATAGCGACCCTATATAGGGTTTCTAGGAGTGGCTGATGGGTTTGAACTGCCAACTTTTTGGTTAGTTGTCCAGTGCTTATCCTACAGGACCCTAGAAGCACCACTAGCAGTTTGTAAGACATGAGGGAATTCCTGATGCCTTAAGTAAAGGAACACTTTGGGGACACTGGAGTGGAAGAAAGTGAACTTTGCCCTTACCAAGTGTGCTCAGTGAGGCCAACCTTGTGACATCACTTGTCTTAAGAAGATATTTGATTGAGAAATGATTGTGTATAAACATGAAGCCTTATCAACACAAGGTAGATAAACACAAAGATATTTTGTCCTTAAGACAGAATGAAAAGAGAATGTCTGAACTTGCTGGGTTGGCAAAATAGGTTTACTAAAATGTTCTGGCAAAATAAAAATAAAATAAAACGTTCTGGCAGTAGGGGTGTGCTGTTGGAATGTATTCTCCTTATCATTTGGACTTTAAAAATAGACTGGCTAGTGATTCTGCTTGCATGGTTTACGTAAAATTCTGTCGGATAATTAGGACATGAAGTTATTTTCAGTAGGATGAAGGTGATGGTGGTTACGTGCTGTCAAGTCGGTTCCAAATCATAGGTGTACCCTTTTTAGGCTTTCCAAGGTGTGGCTGGTGAGTTTGAACTGCTGTTTTTGTAGTTCAAACTGAACTTGTGATTCAGTGCCTTATCCTACAGTGCCACACCAGTATTTTAGGGTGAAGGTTGTTGATGTGTGCCGTCGAGTTGGTTTTGACCCATAGCGAGCCTGTATAGGGTTTCTAAGGAACTGCTGGTGAACTTGAGCCACTGATCTTGCAGTTAAAATGGACTTTACAGTTCAGCACATTAACTCACAGCGCTTCACCAGGGTGAAAGTAGCTCTGGATTTTTCAAGGAAGAATTCCTCACTTCCATGTTCCTTCTCCCTCCCCCAGATGAAAGGTAACGCTCCCTAAGTTCTATACTTAGTCTGCCCACATCAGGTCAGGGTTGGTTACTAGATAAAACTTGGTACATACCTGTTGATTAGATGAAGCATTGCATTTTTACACAAGTAGGCCTGATGTGGTGCTGTGGGTTAATGCACTAGACTGCAAAGCCGTTTGAACTGTAGGGTTGGCAGTTCAAGCACACCAGCTGCTCTTCAGAAACCCTATACAGGGTCGCTATGGGTCAGAACCAACTCGACGGCACTTAACAGCAACAACAATGCATGCATTGTGTGTTTGCACAGCCCTGTGTATTATTTTCCTAAGCACGCTTAGAACAATATTTTGTACAGGTTGCTGACTTCCATTTCAAAAAAAAATTTTTTTTCTTTATTTAATGGCTTTGATGAGTCCTGGTGTGGCTCAGTGGGTTAATGCGCCAGACTGCAAAGCCATTTGAACTGTAAGGTCGGCAGTTCAAGCTTACCAGCTGCTCCTCAGAAACCCTATACAGGGTCATTGTGGGTTGGAATAGGCTCGACAGCACGTAACAACAACAACAACAGTGGCTTTGATGGAAGTCTTCATATTGGTGCCTGTTGATGGGGAGGTTTGGTGCCCAATAGCAAACCCTCACCAGCTTACCCTCTCCCAGTGGGATTCCTTCCCTGTTCTGCAAACCGCTTTCTCCTGTGCAGAACAGTCCTTGGCCCAGGAGGTGCGGGAGTCTGCATATCCAGGCTAGAGAAGCTATGCAGGGGGTGGTGAGACCTGCAACTAGCAGCTGTGTGCCTTCCATGCCACCATCTGATGAGGTGGTCACTCTTGCTGTTCGAATCTCATGTTGGCTCAGATTTTGTGGGGCTGGCCGGACTCGTATGAGAAACCAGAGGGCCGTCACTTGTCGTTTGCTTAGGGACGACCTGCTGACCTCCAGGGAGTCCCATGGGAGCTGGCCAGTGTGTGCTTGCCACCTAGCTTCACATGGGGCCGACCTGCACTCAGGTTGTGTCATCTCTGTGGGAGCCCTCTCCCCACCAGCTGTCAGTCTTTGGCATAATTTACCTGGGTGCAGATTGGCTGTAGGAACTTCACTGATACTAGGCCTGGCCTAGAACTGCCCCTGAGCAAACACAGTTTTTCAGTAGTTTATTTTCTAAAACTAGGATACCACCAAACTCGATGCATGACAGCTTGACCTTGGCACATACTTTAAATACAAACATGAACAAAAGTAACTTTTTTGGGCTATTGAATGAGGGTGAATCAGTCCGAATGCATGCCAGAACTAACGCCACCCCCCCATGTCATCATTTCAGTGCTCATGTGTTATTTATGTGCATGCTCTATTTTTGAAAAAAATATGGTAATCAAATCTGGATTTTTGTTTGCTAGTTCTGGTAAGAGCAGGAATCTTGATTGGTTTGTCAGGGTTCTGCCTCTTCATCTGAACCTAGCCAAGAGAAGAAATAAACCATAACAACTGGCAGTCATTAATAGGAACTGAAAATTTGGGACTATCTTTTGACATGGACTCTCAACATGCAATAAAACCTGTGAAAGCAGGAAGACAGAAACCTGTCAGAGTAGGAAACCTAAATGTTTTCCATCAAAGAGACAGTGATTGGAAAGTGTGACTTTCAAAGGCAGAAAACTTGTGAGACCTAGAAAAACAAGGCAGTCCCATCAATTTCTGATTGTCACAGTTTTCACAGTAGTAATTTGTTGGCCCAGGAATGGGATTTATTATAAGATTCTATTGTGATTTGAAGGAGCTCTAGTAGTGTAGTGGTTGCGAATTGGGCTGCGAACCGCAAGGTCAGCAGTTCAAAACTATCAGCTGTTCCGTGGGAGAAAGATGAGGCTTTCTGCTCCCGTAAAGATTTACAGCCTCAGAAACCCTGTACAGGGTCGCTATGAGTCAGAATCGACTCACAGCACATAACAACAACAACATTGTGGTTTGAGCCAGGGTGTGGTGCTAGACTGGTAACAAGGTCAGCAGTTCAAACCCACCAGCCACCCTTAGAAACCCTGTAGTCTCTATGAGACAGAACTGACTCGATGGCACTTAGCAACAACAATTGTGATTAGGAGCAACCAATTTTCTTATAGTTTATTCCTATTGTTTTGAGGAAGAAGTGGATTTTTGCTTTCAGCCTCAGGGTGTATACCTTTATAAAATTTAGAAGACTGCATGGTTGTGGTTGTTGTTAAGTGCTGGCAAGTCAGTTCTGACTCAGAGCAACCATATATGTATAGGGTTTCCAAGGAGCGGCTGGTGAGTTTGAACCGCTAACAGTGCGGTTCAACCCTATCTTGCAGTCCAGTGCTACACCAGAGTTTGTTTGGTGCAGATCAAGTCCTTTTCATCCAGGACCGATTGAAATAACTGAAAGGACTTCCATGCTGAGTGTTTTCTGTTGTATTTGGGGTTTAACTTCTAACCCAAGAGTTTCTGACTACTTATTGAACCTCCCTCCTTCCAAGGCTCTTGACTTTTGTTCCTTCCAGTTTTGCTTTTCCATTCCCAGGCTTCCTCAGCCGGAAGTCCATGCATTGATTCTTTCTAGAGTGCTTCTCTGGTGGCTCTTCTTGGTCAGGATCTCTCGATCCTTTTGGGTCAGAGGTTAACTGCTGTACAGGTTTCACCACCCTGAACCAATTTAAATTTTAGGAATGTTGTTAGGTGTAGTTGAGTTCGTTCAGACTGTCAGCAACCTTAGCTACAACATAAGGAAATGTTGCCTGGTCCTTTGCCATCCTCACAATTGGCGCTATGTTTGAGCTTCATTTCGTTGAGGGGCTTCCTCTTTTTTGCTGACCAACTACTTTTTACCAAGCTTAGTGTCCTTCCTTAAAGACTGGTCCCTCTGAATAACATGTCCAAAGTATATGAAACATCTTGGCATCCTTCCCTTCTAGGGAGCATTTTGTCTGTACTTTCTCTAAGACTAATTTTTTTGGGGCTATCCATGGAATATTCAGTATTTTTTATCAACACCATAATTCAAATGCATCAATTTTTCCTCAATCTTACTAATTGTTCAGCTTTAGCATGCATATGAGGTGGTTGAAAATACCAGTTGCTTTGTATTTTAGTCCTCAAAGTGACATTGTTGCTTTTTAACACTTTAAAGAGGTCTTTTGCAGCTAATTTGCCAATGCAGTAGTACATCCTTTGGCTTCTTGATTTCTGCTTCTGTGGTCCTTGATTACTGATTCAAGCAAAATGTAACCCTTGACCATTTCAGTCTTCATTTATCGTGATGTTGCTTATTGGTCCAATTGTGAGGATTTTTGTTTTCTTTACGTTGAGGTGTGATCCATACTGAAGGCTGTGCTCTTTGCTATTCATAAGTAAGTGCTTCAAGGCTTCTTCTCTTTCCACAAGCAAGATTGTGTCATCTTCATGAGCTTCCTCCAATCCTGATGCTGTGTTCGTCTTCATATAATCCAGTTTCTTGGTTATACCTTTCCTGATAAACGGGATGCCTACCTTTCTTGATTTTAAACTATACAATATCCCCTTGTTCTATTCAAACGACTGCCTTTTGTTTATGTACAGGTTCCTCATGAGCACAATGAACTGTTTTGGTATTCCCATTCTTTGCAATGATAGCGATAATTTGTTATGATCCACACAGTTGAATGCCTTTGAATACTCAATAAAACTCAAGTAATTGTCTTTCTGGTATTCTCTGCTTTCTTGTAAGATCCACCTGATCTCAGCAATGATAGCCTTCATTCCATGTCCTCTTCCTAATCCAGCTTGCATTTCTGGATTCCTTATTGATGTACTGCCGAATTAGCTTCAGTATAATTTTACTTGCATGTGATGTTAGTGATATTTGAAATAATTTTCACATTCCTTTGGGCACATACATGGATCTCTTCCAGTTGGTTGGCTAGGTAGCTGTCGTCCCCAGATGTCTTGGTATATAACTAACTGAATGCTTCTAGCATTGAATCAGTTTGTGGAAGCATCTCAATTGATATTCTGTCAATTCCTGGAGTCTTGTTTTTTACAAATGCCTTCAGTGCAGCTTGGACTTCCTCCTTCAGTACCATCGGTTCTTGATCATATGCTACCTCCTGGAATGGATGTGCATCAACCAATTGTTTCTGATATAGTGACTGTGCATTCTTTACATCTTCTTTTTATATTTCCTATTTCATTGAATATTTGCCCAAAAAATCCTTCAAAATTGAGAATTTGAGGCTTGATTTTTTTCTTCAGGTCAGCTTTAGAGATTTATTATGAATTGAAGGAAGGTTTAGAGAATAGATTATCAATCCCACATTCAACAAAGCATACGCTTTGCTAGTATTTGTTGTTTTCTTTTTTTGAACTTTGCTATTAATGCTGAGGTAAGATGGAATCTTACTGTTTTGACTTGCAGCTCTCTAATTGCTAGTGGTCATAGCATTTTTCATCTGTTTGTAGGCCATCTGCATGTCCAGTTTTTAATTGGATTATTTGTCTTCTTGTTGAGGTGTTGAAATGTTCTGTAAATTTTAGAAAGTAGTCTTCTGTCTGTGATTATATGATTGCCAATTTTTTTTCCTGGTCAGTAGGTTCTATTTTCATTCTTTTGATAAAACCTTTTGATGTACATGTGTGCCTGATTTTTAGGAGGTTCCAGTCATCTGTTTTGTCTTCTGCTATCTGTGTGTTGCCAAATATAAATCCAGTTATATTTGATAATATATTTGTATCATGTATCCGAGTTCGTAAGTTTGTTCTTATTTCCTCCTTGATAATCGTATAGTTCTTGAATCCTGATGTGGCGCTGCAGGACAATGTGCTGGACTGTCAATCTTTGTCCACCGTTCAGACCCACCAGCCACTCCTTGGAAACCCTATACAGGGTCACTATGGGTCAAAACTGACTCTGTGGCACTTACCAACAACAACTACAATAGTTCCAGGTTTCACACTTAGGTCTTTAATCCATGTGGAGGTGGGTTTTTTTGTTGCTGTTTCATTCATCTGCAAATGGATTTCTGGGTTTGCCAGCACCATTGTTGAAGAGACTCTTGGTTTCCCATTGAATGTATTTTGTCTCTTTGTTGAAGATCAACTGACCCAATGGGGTTGTTAAGTGCCGTTGAGTCGATTCTGTCACAGTTATCCTGTATAGGGTTTCCAAGGAACGGATGGTGGGTATGAACCGACCTTGTGGCTAGTAGTTTAGTGTTTTTCCTACAGCTCCACATCAGGACTCCATTGATGTTGTTGTTAAGTATTGTGGAGTTGGTTCTCACTCATAACGACCCTGTATAGGGTTTCCAAGGAGGGACTGGTGGGCTTGAGCCGCCGACCTTGCAGTTCAAGCCAACCTTGCAGTCCAGTGCATTAACCCACAGTGCCAACCAGGACTCCATAGGTGGATGGATTTATTTCTGGATTCTCAATTCTGTTCCACTGACCTGTATGCCTTTCGTTGTACCAGTACCAGACTGTTTTGAGATTGGTAAGTGAGAGGCCTTCTACTTCGTTGTTCTTTTTCAGTAATGCTTTGTTTATCCAAGGTCTCTTTCCTTTCCATATAAAGTTAGTGATTAATTTTTCCACCTCGTTGAAGAATGATTTTGGAATTTGGATTGGGATTGCATTATATCTATAGATTGCCTTGGCTAGTGTTGACATTTTCACAATGTTAAGTCTTCCTATCCATGAGCATAGACTCCTGGTGTGGCACTGAAGTGTAGGATGAGCATTGGACTGCGAACCACAAGGTTGTCAGTTCAAATCCACCAGCTGCTCCTTGGGAACTCTATACAAGGTCATTATGAATCAGAACCGACTCAATGACACTTAACAACAACAAACATCCATAAGGATGGTATATTCTTCCAGTTTTGTAGATCTCTTTTGCTTTCTTATAGTAGTGTTGTGTAGTTTTCTTTGTTTCTCTGTTTAGATTTGTTCTTAAGTATTTCATCTTTTGGGTTGCTGTTGTAAACAGTATTTTCCTGGTTTCCTGTTCAAAGTTCTCTTTATTACTAGTGTAAAGGAATGCAACTGAGTTTTCGATGTAGATCTTGTATCCTGCCACTTTCCTGAATCTTGCAATGAGTTACACTAATTTTCTTGCTGAATCTTTGGGATTTTCTATGTAAAAGATCATTGTTGTTATTAAGAGTTGAGAACATTCTGACTCAGTGACCCTGTATAAAGTTTCTGAGGAGTGGCAGGTGAGTGTGAACTGCTGACCTTGCAGTTCAAACC
>NW_006408597.1:4725067-4734211 GCF_000296735.1 Chrysochloris asiatica
GTCCCTGGAGAAGGACATCATGTTAGGTAGTGGAGAGTCACAGAGGCAGACCTCCCAACAAGGTGAATTGGCACAGTGGTAGCAGCAATGGACTCAAGCTTAACAACGATTGTGAGGATGGCGTAACACCATTTATTGAGTCCTGGTGTGGTGCTGTAGGACAAGCACTCAACCGGAAGGTCAGTTTGAACCACAAGTTCTGTGATTCAAACTTACTTATGTGTCATGGAGTCACTTCTGACTGATAACGACCCTATGTGACAGAATAAAAGTGCCCTCAGGGTTTCCTAGGCCTTAGTCCTCTTTTCTTATTCCCATGGAACAGCTTGTAGGTTCAAATGGAAGACTTTTCCGTTAGTAGCTGAGCACTTAACCACTGTGCCACCATGGCTCCTAGTTTGAGCTCATTGAGTTCTCTTTCTATCTTCTACAGAGCCCTGGGGTTTCAGTGGCAGAGGTCAGAGGTGCCTTGAAAGACAGGCACTGGTGACCTGCTTCTGAAAGTTCACAACTTTGCACACATGGGGCAAGTATCCATTGGAGTAATAGGATCTGTGATACTAATGTCTTGGACTCTTGGTGTGCAGCTGTGGGGTTAGCACTGGACTGCAGGTCAGCAGTTCAAATCCACCAGCTGCTCCTCGGAAACGCCAGGAACTGACTTGATGGCACTTCACAACAACAACATACTATTTTCTTCAGACTTAAATAATAACTTTTCGAAGGTGATTGTTGTGAAGTATTGTCGCACTGGTTCCGACCCACAGCGACCCTCTATAGAGTGACTTTGCAGTTTGATGCTTTAACCCACAGTGTCACACCAGGACTCTTTAAAGCTTACTTAGTGGAAAAGCCAGGAATGGAATTGGGGCATTTCTGAATTGCCTGAAGTTTAAGAGACAGTATAACAAACAGTCTTGGGATGGTTTGGAGGTCGGCGGGGGGTGGTGGATGGCAGGCAAAGAAGTACAAGAGGGAAAACTTTTGATGTTTCTCTGACTTTTTTTATTGTTTAAGGACCAAGGGCCATGTCAGACCTGTAGAGGTGAGTGGGATGACCAGCTGGCAGTGTTTAGGGTTGTTGTTGTTAAGTACTGTGGAGTCGGTTCCGACTCATAGTGACCCTGCAAAGGGTTTCCGAGGCTGTAAATCTTTCGGGAGCAGAAAGCCTCATCTTTCACGTGGAACTACTGGTAGTTTCGAACTGCCAACCTTGAGGTTATTATTAGCTTGATTTGTAATCACTATGCTACCAGAGTTTTAGGATTAGGTAGTTTATTTCACTCCAGGAATGGAGCAAAGTGGGATCACTGATTGCAAACATGCAGAACTAGCAGAGCCAGGAGTCTTGCTCCCTTCTGTCCCCACCTCCCCCATCAAGAGGACTTATCTCTTCTTTACCTTTTTCCTCTTTGATTAAAAAACCAGTCTTGCTACCACTTAGCCCTTTGCTCTTCTCTCTCTTCTGACCCAAGGGAAAAGGCCCACACATTAAGGATGAGTTTAGTAGTATGACTGGGAGCGAAAAAAGGGGAATGAGAGGAAAATGAATCATGGTTTCAGTGATCTGTTTGATCAGTAGCCACCACTGTCAAAGGAGGCAAAAGGAATAATCTCCATATTTGATTTGTGAAGGGAAAAAAAAAAAAAAGCAATTAATGCAAGTTTATATCATCGTTTGTGGCTTCAATGGAAAACCCAGCCAAGGCTTTGAGTTTCTGCTTGGGTGTTTTGCCCTGGACTCAGATGCATGCTCCCAACATATACATATGCATGTTTAACATAACGTAGAATCCTGGTTGTTGTTGTTAGGTGCTGAGTTGGCACTGACTCATAGCAACCCTATGTACAGCAGAACGAAACACTGCCCGATCCTGGGCCAACCTCACTACTGTTGCCATGCTTGAGACCATTGATGCTGCCACTTGGCCAATAATACATCGCGTTAGGGTCTTCCTCTTTTTCCCTGATCCTCCATCTTACCAAACATGATATCCTTCTCCAGCAACTGTTCTCTTCTGACAATATGTCCAAAGTATGAGAGACAAAGTTTGGCCTTCTTGGCCTCGGAGGAGCACTCTGGGTGCACTTCTTAGTTTTGTCCCAAATGAGCTGCTTATTTCCATATTTTATGAACATTAAGGAGTCCTGGTGTGGCGCTGCAGGGTAATACACTAGATATCAAGGTTGGCTTGAGTTGCCAGGTCAGCAGACCAGCTACTCCTTGGAAACCCTACACATGGTCACTCTGATTCAGAACCTAATTAAGTATTATTAAGGAACCTTGGTGGTGCAGTGGGTTCAACATTGGTCTGCTAACTGACGAGTCAGTGGTTCAAATCCCCCAGACACTCCATGTGAGAACAATGAGGCTGTCTGCTCCCATAAAGATTTAGTCTCAGAGAACCCAAGGAGCAGTTCTATGAGTTGGAATTGACTCGGTGGTGGTGATGGTGGTGGTGATGGTGGTGGTTAAGTGCTGTCTAGTCAGTTTCAACTCATAGTGACCCTGTATAGGGTTTCCAAGGAGCTGCAGGTGAGTTTGAGCTGCTGACCTTACGGTTCAAAATCGACCTTGCAGTCCGTCCAGTGCTTTATCCCACAGCGCCATACCAGGACTCCTGGTGGTGGTGGTATGTGTATTATTTCGTTACTTAAAAAAAGCCCTGAACTCCCAAATCTAATGTTGTCAAATAATTTCTGACTCCCTCTCCCCTCCCCACATGTTACACAGTAGAACTACTCCCTCAGATTTTTTGGCTCTAATTTTTTTGGAAGCAGATCACCAAACCTTTCTTACATGGTGAACTGGGTATTTGAAGACAAACTGTTTGTGTCACCTGGTTAATTGCTGTTGGTAGCTGCCATCCAGCCAGCCTCCCATGTGTCCAGGGTAGAACTGCTCATAGGGCTTTCTTGGCTGTAACCAGCACCCTGTCTTCTGCAGAGCCGTTGAGGCACTTAATAAATAGGAACCCTGAAACATTTCATCCTGCACCTAAATGCACCCATAGGCCTCTTTTCAGTGGCTTGCTCTTAGATATTCTGGATATTGTGGGTTAACAGATTCCCAACAGAGGAAGTCCTTGGGGAGAAAATCCTTAGACGTAGTCTTCCTCACCTGAATTGTGTGAGGAGGTGAATGGCTCTCCCAGCTGGCCACCTGACCTATCTGACTCCTTGGTGTGTGAGGCTTATGGTGTTTTTGTTTTGTTGTTCTCAGTTTCTATCTTAGCAGCTTGAAACCAGACTGGCTGAGTGGCACAGGCCCAAAATGGGGCCGTACCTTATCCATTCTTGTTCTTCTCTCAGATCAGTTAGACCATCATCAGATTGATAGAATGCTGCTGTGTGTTAAGCCCTGTAAGATGTAAGGTGGAAGAAAGTGATTACAATACTTGACTAGGTATCTAACATGAATTCATTCATACTAGATATTGAACTCCTCCTATGTGCTGCATGCCAAGTGCTAGGGGCGTAAAGAGAAGATAGACACGCCCCAGCTCCACCCTTTATGGGTTTAGTGAGGTGGGGACACTGTTACTGCAGTGGGCACTCAGTAAATTACTGGTGTTTTCATGAACATTTAATACAACAATAGTGATGTCACTGCTGAGTTTGTAAATGAGGGAGGCTTATCATCTATATCCTTGATCTGTTTATATTTCTCTGACCTTTGAGAATCAGAACTGTGTTTTTTTTGTCTGATGATGGGAAGGCACAAAGAATAAATGTTTGATCACTCCTTTAGCTGGAGTAGACCATCCATTGGTTTAGGAGCTTTGACAGTGGGTGTTCTATATTCTAAGAGTAGGAGCCGTGACCATCTTTTTGGAGCTCTAGTCTGGTATTTCTCTGGCAGCAGATCTTTTATCCCTGCTCTGGTTTTCTGTAAGGACTTCAGAGTTCTTCAAGTCAAGGGATTGTTGATGGGTGAAGTTTGACTAACAAGTTTTAATTTTTTAAAATATAATAACTTTGTTGTTGTTGTTAAGTTGGCTCATATAGGGACCGTTTAGGGTTTCCTAGGAGTGGCTGGTGGGTTTGAGCCACCAACCTGTGGTTAGTAAGTTCAGTGCATAACTTACAGCACCATGAGATGCAGTTTACATACTTTGAAATTCACCCTTTAGCAATTTTTAAAAAAAATTTTAATCATATTCACAAAGTTGTGTAATCATCACCACTATTGTATTTCAGAACATTTTATCACCTGCAAAATAACTCTGTATCTGTTAACTCCTAATTCCACTCTACTTCTAGGCCCTGGAAACCACTAGTCTAAACTCTGTCTCTATGGATTGACTATTCTGGACATTTCATATAAATGGACTCATATAATAGATAAGTGGCCTGTGTCTGGTTTCTTTCACTGTGCATAATGTCAAGGTGTGCTCAGCAGTAGCCTGTATCAGCGCTTAATTCTTTTTAACGGTTGTATAATAGTCCAGTGTATGCCTTAACCACATTTTCTTTTACCCATTTATCAGTTGATAGCCATTGGATTGCTTCCATTTTGTGCCTATTATAAATCATTCTGTGTATATTTGTACATGTTTTTGTGTGGACATATTGTCAGTTCTCTAGAGTAGATATATTTTGGAGTAAAATGATTGAGTCTATGATAACTTGTGTTTAACTTTTTGAAGAACTTCCAAATGGTTTTTGAAAAAGGCTACACCACTAAATAGCAGTGTATGAGGGTTGGAATTTTTCCACACCCCCACCAGCACTTGTTAATGACTAATGATGCTGAGCATCTTTTCATGTGCTCATTAGTTATTTTTGTGTCTTCTTTGGAGAAATATTTGTTAAGTATTTTGTCCGTTTAAAAAGATTGGATTATCTGTTCTTGTTGAGTTTCGAGATTTCTTTACATATTCTGTGTACTAATCCTTTGTCAGAAATTATTTACAAATATTGCCTCCCATTTTGTGGGTTGCCTTTTCACTATCCTAATAATGTCTTTTGGTGCGTGGAAGTTTTAAGTTTTGGTGGTGTCCAGTTTATCCATATTTTCTTTTATTGCTTTTTCATTTTGTGTCATATCTAAGACATAACCATTATCTAATCCAGTGTCATGAAGATTTGTTGTTGTTAGGTTCTGGCAAGTTGCTTTGGACTCCTAGCAACTCTATGTGACAGAGTAGAAGTGTCCCTTGGGTTCTCCAGGTTACAGTCTTTAATCTAGATAAGACCAGGTCTCCAGGTCTTTTTGGAGCTACTGGGTAGATTCAAGCTGCCCTCTTGTATTTTCTTCTACGATTTCTTTATTTTTAGCTCTTTCCTGATGACTCAATTCTTACACTGAGCCAGGCTTCAGAGACTCCTCTGAATGGTTTGCTATAGAAAGTGCTGTGAGTTGTTACTGTAAGGCTTCCTTTTCGTGCCACCTTGGTTAGTCAGTCAAGGACCTTGATCTTGGGAAACACTGGTTCCTAGGCATTTCTAGCTATTTTGAAGTTTCTGTATCTCATTTCATTGTCTCCCCTTTTTCTCCCCCTCCCCTTGGTAAGGTAACGAATGAAGAGGACTTTATTAGGAAATTGGACTGCAAACCTGATCAGAATCTGAAGGTGGTTTCCATTTTTGGAAATACTGGTGATGGAAAGTCTCATACTCTCAACTACACTTTCTTTTATGGCCGTGAAGTCTTCAAAACCTCCCCTGCCCAGGAGTCCTGCACCGTGGGAGTGTGGGCAGCCTATGACCCTGTCCACAAAGTAGCAGTGATAGACACGGAAGGGCTCTTGGGGGCCACGGTGAATCTAAGTCAGAGAACACGGCTGCTGCTTAAGGTCTTGGCCATCTCAGATCTGGTTATCTATCGAACTCATGCAGACCGGCTGCATAACGACCTCTTCAAGTTCCTTGGGGACGCCTCAGAAGCTTATCTGAAGCACTTCACTAAGGAGCTCAAGGCTACCACTGCCCGCTGTGGTCTGGATGTCCCCTTGTCCACTCTGGGCCCTGCTGTCATCATTTTCCATGAGACTGTGCACACACAGCTGCTGGGCTCTGGTGAGTAGATGGGGCCCTATGACACAGATTGACCTTTCTGGGGACACGGGGTTGACCACTGGGCTGTGATAGCAGCATGGTTGCTCAGAAAGATTTCTGCCAAGGCAAGACACAAGGAAGAATTTCAAGAAGGATGGAGTGATCTGTCATGTGAAAATCTGTTTATAACTCAAGTAGAGTGAGGCTCGATCGTTGGCGGTTGGTTTGGCAATCTGTAGATACCATTGGTAATCTGGATACAAGTTTCTTCACTGGGATGGTGTGGATGAAGGCCTGATTGGAGAGGAATTTAGAATAGAGGAGAATTAGAGGCGATGACTCTGCTCAGCTCTTTCAAAACTGTGGAAGCAACAAGAAATCAAAATAATAGTGGAGAGAGATGTGCAATTTGAATGACTTCTATTTTAAACATTGAAGATGGAAGACGTTGTAGGTATTTGTGTACTCACTGGAATGATTCATTAAATAAGAGACAGTTGGCTGTTGCGAGAGGGATGGAGAAGGAGGGATGACCCCTAAGTGGAAGGGCAGGCCATAGGAGCCTGGAAAGGAAAGTGGATAGGATATGGACACACTTGCAGGTATGGAGGTGTGGTTGTATGTGTGTGTGTGTGAAAGCTCTTTTCTTCTTGTTCCTACTTTCTAAGAGAAATAGGGAGTGAGACCATCACTTGAGCAGGAGGTTGAGCGAGGAGTAGCAGCAGTAATGTGGAGGGAGGGCATTACTTTTGATCCCTTGAACAGTGACACTCTTTATCTGTTCCTTCAGTCAACAGAGGGCTATTGAATGTACAGTGTCAGATGGTGACCACTGGAACACAGAGCCGAGAGAAAGAATCCCCATCCCCAGGGACTTCTGGATTGGTGCTATAGTATCGGCACTGAACTGCATACCACAAGATCAGCAGTTCAGACCCACCAGCTGCTCCTCAATAACTCTGTACAGGGTTGCTATGAGTCAGAACCAACTCGCCAGCACTTAACAACAACAACAACAACAACAGTAGTGAATGTCTAGTTGAGAAGACCAGGAGTTGCTGGATGCTGCTGGAACCATGGGAGTGCAGAGGAGGGACACTTAACTCTTTTACTGGGGTCTAGTAAAGAGGAAGTACATTTGAGCTCTGAAGGACCTGGCTCAGTAGAGGAAGGGAGGAAAGATGGTTAGGAACAGCATCTCATAGGTGGAAAACGACAAGTAGTTCTGCAGTTGTTGTTGTTAATTGCTGTTGAGATGATTCCAACTCATGGCGATGGCTTGTGTGCAGGGGCTAGGATCTTTTGGAAGTCAGATCTCCAGAGAGATTTTCTGAGGCACCTCTGGGTGGGTATCAACTGCTGACCTTTTGGCTGGTAGTCAAGCACTTCATTATTCCATAGAACTAAGGTCCACTCGGGCAAGGACCTTAGCTCCATAGGAGCTTCCTAAAGGACAGTCTAGCCCTTTTCAATCCATCTCCCTCACAGCATTCAGAATGCTCTTTTTAAAAAAAGTTTGGTATATAATTTAGATTTAGTCACACTCTTGCCTTCACACACCTGTCAGTGACTTTCTACTGTATTCAAAATGGAATAAAAACTCCTAAACATGGTAGAAGTAACATTGTTCTGTAGTATTTCCAAGGCTGTGATCTTCATGGAAGCAGGCTGCCACACCTTTTTACTGCAGAGTAGCTAGCTAGTGGGTTTCAACTGCTGATCTTTCCCTTAGCAGCTTAGTGCTTTAACCACAGTGCCACCAACACTCCTCAGGAAATAACCCAAAGCAAACCCACTGTCATTGAGTTGATTCTGACTCAGAGCTGACCCTGTGTATGGTGTTTGTAAATCTTTATGGGAGCATACAACCTCATCTTTCTCAGAGCAACTGGTGGATTTGAACTGCCTACCTTGTAGTTAGCAGCTCAGTGCTTAGTCCACATTGCCACCAGGACAGGACGCTAATGTTTTTTAATTTAAAAAATTTTTGCTTTGTACTATGCACTGTGCTAGGTTTTTTAAGAAATGTCAACTTACTGTATCTGTATAATTCTTCAGCCCAATCAATATCAGCTTTATTTTACAGATGAAGAAACTGAATTTAGCTTAAGGAGAGTTTAGCTAGTTAATTGCAAAATTGGAATTCAAAACAAGTTCGCTAGTTCCTAAATCCAGAGAGGCTTCTTGAAACCATGAAATACAACCAAGGCAGCCAGATTTTGTTCAGGGTAGGAGAGGTGCCAGAATTATGGGCATATTGATTAGATTTTCTTTCTCATAGAATTTCTGACTTGCCATTTGATTCCCTCCTTTTCTGGATGAAGATTTCTTAAGTGGGAGCCAACGGCAAATAAATGATCCCTGTTTTACAGGTAGACAGAATGAAGCCATTTGGGAGTAGTGGTTATATGTCAAAGGACAAGCTGTGAGGTGATGCTCACAGGAAGTGCAGTTGGCTAGTCTGGGCTCGTGGGTGGTTTTAGGAGAAGTCACTGACTGGTGGATCACCCCCTTCTGGGCACTACCTGTGCCTTCTTTCAGAAGTTGCTTCCATTGGAGAAGTTCTGGAGGAGATTGGTGTAGAGAATAGGTGCAGCCTTGTGGCTTCTTCTCTCTGATGATTTCACCTTTAAATTTAAGTCTATATCAACTGGATTTTTCTCCTTGTGTTTGGTTGTTAAAATACTAAATGAAATTTGAACTAAACATCTTTGCAGCTTTTGTGTCTGAAACATCTAACGAGTTCATTGATTCTACCACCACTGTCCACGTTCTAGACAAATGTTTGTGAAACTATGGCTAAGTTACTATCCATGTACATTGGCAGTTTTCTCACCGCTTCATCAGCGAAAGACTGGAGTTTTCAAAGTACCTATTAATTTTCAGTGTTCATTAGTAGGTGACTGGTTAAATATATCCACAGGGAAGAATACTATGTAGCTATTAAAAATAAGGAGCTTCTCAGAGTATATCTTGACAAGGACAGATAGTCTGTTATTAAGTGATTAAAAACAAATAGCATATACTTGTATATGTTGGTAAGTCTCTGAGAGGGTAATGTAGTTATCTTTGGGAAGTAGGAGGGAACAAAGGACTTCTATTTCTTTTATGCTTTGGCATTATTTGAGCATACTGTTATTTTTT
>NW_006408597.1:4734311-4735069 GCF_000296735.1 Chrysochloris asiatica
AGTTTAATACATTGTTTTGATTAGAAGGAAGAAAAGAGTTTATCTAAAGCAATCAGTGAGTGCTTTCATTTTCAGGTGGAATTAGTTTGTGTTGTTGTAAGTGCTATTGAGTTGTTTCTGACTCATAACAACCCTGTATAGGGTTTCCAAGGAGTTATTGGATTTGAATCACTGACCTTGTGGTTAGCAGTTCAGTGCTTATCATACAGCTCCACACCAGGACTCCAGAATGCTTGTTGGTGCCAAACGTCGTCAGATCCGTTACAACTCGCAGTGACCCTGTATAGGGTTTCCGAGGAGCGGATGTTGGGTTTGAACCACTGATCTTGTGGTTAACAGTCCATAACTCATACTGCAGCGCCCCACCAGGACTCCAGGAACAAGTTCGTTGTTGTTAAGTTCCCTTGAGTCTGACTCAGTGACCCTGTGTAGGGTTTGCGAGGAGTGGCTGGTGAGTGTGAACCACCAACCTTGCAGTTCAAACTGGCCTTGAGGTTGAGTGCTTATCTTATGGTGCCTCACCAGGAATCAGTTTGTTGTTGAGACTGCCCCAGATTGCGGAATTAGTCCCTGAATGAGCAGGGAAAGCAGGGTGGGCTCAGCTGCAGAGTGGGCTGTCCTTCACTAATTAATAATGACTAAAGGAGCTCTGGTAGCGTAGTGGTTACGAATCGGGCTGCGAACCTAAGGTCAGTGGTTAGAAAATACCAGCCGCTCCGCGGGAGAAAGATGAGGCTTTCTACTCCCGTAAAGATTTA
>NW_006408597.1:4743344-4750171 GCF_000296735.1 Chrysochloris asiatica
CCCTGCAAGCCTGACCCCTGGTCATTAGAACACAGCCACTCTCCCTCTCTGGGTCTAGAGTCCCCAGCTGTTCCATCTCTCCACATCATCGTCTGCATATTATTTTTTAGGCTCTTAATTGAAGTACAGAATTGACACATACCTGTAGAAAAGTACATGTCAAAATATCAAAAATACATAGCTTTAGAAAAAACATTTTGATGATTCTGAAAAAAGTTAGAATTACCACATAACCCAGCAACACCACTCCTGTGTGTATGAAAGGGCTTCAAAATTTTTGGAAAAATGGGATGAAAAGATAACGGAATTTTCCCACAAACTTTGTGAAGCCCCCTTGTATGTACAAAAGAATTGAAAATACATATTCAAACAAATACTTGTACATGAGTGTTCATAGCAGCATTCTTAACAGTAGCCTAAAAGTGGAACTAAGCTAAATGTCTATCAACAGATGTGGCATATCCGTACAGTGGAATATTTTTAAGTGCTATAGCGAGTCAGTGCTGACTCATAGTGACCCTGTGTAGGAATTTCGAGGAGCAGCTGGTCGGTTTGAACTGCCCACCCTATAGCACCATACCAGGAGTCCAGATTCTTCTGCCCTGAAAGTAAACGAGATACTGATAAAAGGCGCTGTATGGATAACATTCAAAACCATTTTGCTAAGTTAAAGAAGAAGCCAGACACACATGATTCCATTTATAGGAAATATCCAGTATAGATAAAACCATAGAGACAGCAGGTATATTAGTGATTGCCAGGGGCTGCAGGGAAGGGAAAAGGGCAAATGACTACCAATAGGAAGGGGCCTTCTTTTTGGAGTTGATGAAAATGTTTGGGACTGGAAGGGGATGATGAGTATGGAGCATTGTGATGTACTAAATGCCACTGAGCTGCACTTTTTCAACAGTTTTATATTTTATGAATTTCACCTAAATTAAGAAAAAATTGCACATCTCGATGAATTTCACTACTTGTGATGAACACTATACTGTAATCAGTACCAAGAATTCGCAGCTCCCGTCTCCGACAAGCCCTCTCAGGCTTGCTTTGGCACACAGCTAACCTGCCCTCTGATAGCATAGATTTGTTCTGCCAGTTTCTGTTCTTTGTGTCTTGAGGGTCTTCAAAAGTTTGTGGAAAATGGAACGAAGAGATACAGGAATCTTTCCATGACCTTGTATAAGGAGTGTTACTTTTGTAATGAATGGTAACTTGAAAAAGAACGTTACTCCTCATGTGCCTCAATTTCTGCTTCTATAGATCACCCCTCCGAAGTTCCAGAGAAGCTCATCCAAGACAGATTCCGGAAGCTGGGCCGCTTCCCTGAAGCCTTTAGCTCCATTCACTACAAGGGAACCAGGACTTACAACCCTCCCACAGATTTCTCTGGGCTCCGACGTGCTTTGGAGCAGCAACTGGAGAACAACACCACTCGTTCTCCCCGGCACCCAGGGGTCATCTTCAAAGCCCTGAAGGTCAGTTGGCTCCTGCCCCGAGGTCTAAGTGAGGCAGCAGGGGGGGTGTGTGGAGGACAGTCTGTTCTCCAGCATTATTTTGGTTTTGATTAGAAATGTGGGCTGGACAGAGAGGTGATAGGAAGAGGGGGATCATGTGTAGAGTTTGCGCCTCATCTTGCTAGGAGGTTGAGTAAGTACTAAGGAATCTGGGGTGATAATTAAAAAGTGGAGGATCTTCATCACAGAGTAAAGTTAGGCTTTTGGGAACTAGGAAAAAGCCATCGTACCTGGCTGGTGTATTCAGCCTCGGTTATGTGGACAGACTTTGTGCTTTCCTTTATATCAACTCATCTTTTTTCTTAAGTTTCTTTAAGAAGAAACAGTGTTACCACAGGTAGAATATCACCCAAACCCAACAGAAACAGACACCAAATAACACTTGTGATTCTTGTTTATCATGTACCAAAACTCTGAGCATTTTGTGTGGATTATTAGCTCATTTAGTCTTTCTAACAACTTCATAAGTTAAGTATTATTTTTTTGAAGTATTATTATTTTCATTTTACATATGAGGAAACTGAGGCACAGAGAGATGAAATAGTTGGCTGCACACAATTACTCGGCACACAAGCCATTTTACGCTACATTCTTTCTAAAAACCAGAAAGGCTGAACTGCTTCTCATAAAATATAATAATGTTTTATTATCTAGCTAGCGACTGTTGCTCATAAGAGGTTCTGAGAGTTTGACTTGTTTTTTCTTTAGTTAAAAGGAAGATTAACAAGTGTTTAGGAGATGATATGCTGTTATATACTTTATCTAATTGAGACTTGATCCTAGAAACAATCTGTACTTTAGAAAGAATTGAAAAGGTACTAATTTCTTTCTTTCCTTTAAAAATTAAAAAAAAAATGTTGCTGTTGATGAGAATAGACACAGCAGAACACACCCATCCAACCGTTTCCACAATACTACTCGGGGACGTTGATTCTGTCCTTTGAGTTGTAACTGTTCTCATTCTCCTTTCCTAATGAGTTGTTCTTCCCCCATTAATATGAAGTCACTGCCCCCTAACATGTTATTTAATTTTTGCTGTTGTTACTCTCCTGTATAAATAGTTCTTAAGAGAACATAAATAGTATAAGTAGTTCTTAAGAGAACATAAAGCTCAAAGCAGGCCTGTTTTTTAAGCCAGTTAAGCTAAGTAGTTGTTCGGTTTTAAGAAGATTTCAGGGGCTATTTTTTGTTTTAAAGCTCATCTCAGGGCAGTACTTTTAGGGGTTCATCCAACTCCTATAGCTCCAGAAAGTCTGGAGCCCATGAGAATTTGAAATTTCTCTTCTGCATATTTCCCCTTTTGATCAAAATTCTTCTATGGACTCTTTCACCAAAATGTTCAGTAATGGTGGGTTAATTTCTCCTGTGGTGTTTGGTGTTATTCAATGTCATGTCCATGTGTCACCTACAGTCATGTCCTAAAACCATCTTGCATACATGTAGTGATATGAGACTCACCTTTTAGGAAATTGCTTTGTAAGTGAGTTTTTGTGTGTATCCTGTCAGTAGTGTCAGTGTGGTGAGTCTTTAAATACAGTAAAATTCTGTTATAAAGCACCTGGCTGTCCCATAGATTTTCGCTGTAGCAGACCCTGGTAGATTACACTTGCTTTAACACAAATAGCTGCCCAAGTGTGTGGGCTGGTAGGCCTCCATTGTTTCCAGTGTCTCAGCCCTGAAGGATTTGGATTTTGTCTGTTGAATCTCCCCATTGCAGCCTTCTGTTTCTTCTTTTTTTTAAAGGCTTCACTGGTACGTGGGTAGGTAGAGATTACTATACTGGGTATTACCCACCTCATGCCTAAAGTGGTACAAGCGCTGTACCGTGTTTGCATTATCCCAGCCATCCACAGGCAGACAAGTGCTGGTACAATGGCAGTAGGAGGAGCGGAGTAGGATAATCCAGCCTTGCAATTTGAGGTATTAAGTGATTACTGGAAATTCCCATTTTAGAATTGGTTAGGTAGGTGCAATAACATTTTGCTATCTTTTTTTTTTTTTTAAGTTTTATTTTGAATTGAGTGAAAGTTTACAGGGCAGAGCATCGGTTTTACATTCAATAAATCATATACTTGGTTTCATTACAATGATTGTAATCTCTTCCATGTACCATCAGATACCAGTATTTTTCTCTGTTCATTTTAGTGTTTTTTTTTTAATACTCAGGCATATATAATAATTTACACCTCGAAAGGGCACATTCTACAAGTCTGCCTCCTGGCCATAGCTCTCAGTCCCTCTCTTCCCATGAATCTAGAGTCCTCAGCTGCTTCCTCTCTTTACGTCCCCATCTCTGCTTCTGTCTCTGGTATTGCTGCTTCTCTGGATAAGGTCCTGCATTCTCTTGTGCTCTTCTCCTGTGGTGGTCCTAGGATCCTCTGTTTCTGGAGTGTAGGGTTAACTACTCCCCCATTTTTGTTACAAAACTTCTGCCTTTACAATTGTGACAGTCGCAATTAGTCGTGATAACAATTACTCACTATTGAATCATTAGATTCTATCCCCATCTCCTTTTACTAGACCCATCTAGACAAGATGAAAACTATTCAGTGGGGACTCTGTCTTCCCCCACACACTCTTAAACTTAACTTCCTCTTGAAACTTTGTAAGCCAGTCACTTTGTGCCTTTATTGCCCCCTCATTTTAGGTAGCCGATGTCTAAGTTGCCTGTCCCTATCTACCCTGTGTACAGAGGGGATAGCATTGATACTTGATGTGAAGACTTCTTCCTTCCCTCTCTGTGGATATTTTGAGCTACTACCTCCATGAGTATGGAGTTCTGGTGTGGTTCTGTGGGTTAATGCGCCAGACTGCAAAGCCGTTTGAACTGTGAGGTCGGCGGTTCAAACTCACCAGCTGCTCCATGTAAACGCTATACAGGACCGCTATGGGTCGGAATCCACTCAGCGGCACTCAACAACAACCTCCATGAGTATAGGTCAAGTTCATTAAATTGTAGCAATTTACCCTCATTTCTTTTATAAATTTTTAAATTATTTTTATCTTCCTCTAGTCGAGTTCTGAATATAAAGCCATCGAGGTTAGGTCAGATGGGTACTATCTGTAAGTTTGGGTGTTCTTGTGCACCTCCCCTCACTTTATATCAGCTGGATGCTTCACTCTCAGCTCTAGCCCATGGGCTCCGCTCACCACACTTTGGACCAACTAGCCCTTCCTCTTCTCTTTCTCATCTCCAGGTCAGCAGGAGTCTATGGAACATGGTTGAACTCAGCCCATTTCTTCATTGCCTTTCCCCCTCTTCCACTCACCAGTAGCCCAATATGGTCGCCAGCAAGCTTACATGCCTGTTCATGTGTTTCCTTTCAGTTTGAGTCTTAGTGGGGGTTTTGCTGTCTTTTTACACATGCACTCCTCAAAGCCTTCCCTGAGCCCAGTCAAGTTGGCAAAAAGTTTTCTCAAAAGAGATTTAAAAGTTGTTGATATTATGGGACTAAGAATTACAATTTGGAGGCTGTTTTCTCAATGATGAATTTATATTGGGTTTATCTAAATTCATATCCTCTGATTTACATGAGTAAAACATGCTCAGTGTAGAAAATGTGGCTACTGTCATAGAGTATAATTATGGAAAACAAAGACCACTCATAATCCTGCCATCTAGGGATAACTGCTGTTGACATTTTAATATATGTTCTCATGGTATGTGTTCTGTGCATTAAAAAAAAAAAAAAAAGATATATAGCTTTCATAATGTTATAGATGAAAATTTGTAATCCTTTTCCTAATTAATATCGTAAACAATTCACTATATTATTTTATATTGCTGGAGAAAGATGAAGCTTTCTACTCCCACAAAGATTTAAAGCCTTGAAAACCTTATACTACAGGGTCGCTATGAGTCAGAACCAACTCCACAGCACTTAACAAACAAACTGTGGTTCTTATAAGCAGTTTTGAGAGCGTCTCAGTATTTCATTGTCTAAATGTACCACAATGACAATTGTTGGATAAGAGATGGTAAATTTCCCCATTATAAATAACACCAAACTAAATATTGCAAATGAGTCCTGGTGTGACGTTGTAAAATAAGCACTGGACTGCTAACTGGAAGGTCATCAGTTCAAACCCACCAACTGCTACTCAGAAACCCTATATGGGTTGCTATGTGTCAGAACTGACGTAAAGGCCTTTAACAACAAACAGCAATGACGTTCCCTTAAAGTAGAGTTATTATGTCATAAGGGTGCGTCTTGTCTGTCTGTCTGTCTGTATTTTAGCAGTGAATGTCTATCACATTTTTATCATTTCATGTAGTTGGATACATAATGCTATTTAAGCATTTTTGGTGTTTTTCTATTTTGTCTGTTTTTAATTTAAAATATCTTGAATATATGTTTCTTGAATATATGCCTCTTATCTTGAATAGATGCTTCTTTAATTTATATTCTACATAATGAATTCCTCAAATGGGTCCCCTAGGAGTTGCCCCCTTTTCATTGTGCTCTGTGCACGCCTTTGTGTTCCGTGTCTCAGAGTCTGCAGGCCTAGGGTACAGGGACAGGAAGGAAGCAGACCTATGTCGGGGGACAGATGGGGGGCTTCTCGGCAAAGGGCAGGGGCTAGTATTGAAGAGCTGTTACTTGTTCGGTGCTGTTGAGTCGGTTCCTACTCATAGCTGCTGCTGCCTGTATAACAACGAAACACGGCCCAGTTCCGTGCCTCACAAGGGTTACATTTCAGCCACTGTGTCAGTCCATCTCGTTAGGGTTCTTCCTGTTTTTCACTGACCCTCCATGATGGTCAAGAAGCACGATGACCTTCTCCAGGGACTGGGCCCTCCAGGGACCATATGGGTCTGAAGTATGAGAGAATAAAGCCTCACCATCCTGGCATGGATTGAGGAGTAGATACAAAAAATGGAAACTAGGAATGAGTACATCCAGTGGAGGGGATGGGAAGAAAGAGATAGGAGAAAGGTGTTTGGCATAAAGCTAGGCAGGCTCTGTTACACTGAACCAAGCTTCAGGCATATATGCTGGTATGCTTAATCTATTTATTACACATAATAAATAGATTTAATAAATATTTATTATTTATTAAAAGGCTTACCTGGTCCTACTGCCATCAAGTCCATTCTGATTCATACTCTGCATAGAGTTTGCAAGATTGTAAATCTTCATGGAAACAGACAGGCTCATCTTTCTTTTGAGTGGCCATTGGGTTTAGATTGCTGACCTTGCAGATGAGCAGTCCAATGTCTAGCCTCTAGCCTCTAGCCTCTAGCGACACCAGAGCTCCAAAAGGCTTACAGTGGGGCAAAATGTAACACTTAGTGAATCTGGGTTAAAA
>NW_006408597.1:4751131-4760364 GCF_000296735.1 Chrysochloris asiatica
GCCTCATTTGTTACACTCAGCCCTAGAGGGCCTCGAACCTCTGACTAGTCTTACACGGTCTGCAACAGGCTCTGGAGTCATACTTCTTCTCTTGGGATCCCAGCTTTATTTCTTACCACCTGCTTGACCTTGGAAAAGTCCTTTGTTCATTGATTCATTCATTCATTCAACAAATATGTGTCTCTGTGTGCGTTTTAGACTCCTGTTGTGGTGCTGTAGGATCAGCACTGGACTAGGAAACCACAGGTCGGCAGTTTAAACCCACTAGCTGCTCCTTGGGAACCTTATACAGGGTCGCTGTGAGTCAGAACCAACTCAACGGCACTTAACAACAATGTGTGTTTTACTTGTACCCACAATCAGTGTTCATGGAAGCAGCAAGAAACCAAATGATGAACTGCATTGGGCAAATCTGCTGCAAAAGACCGCTTTAAAGTATTCAGGAGCAAAGATGTCACTTTAAGGACTAAGATGTGCTTGAACCAGCCATGAATGCTGAGTTGGAACTGAATGTGTGGTCCCTAACAACAGCATCACATGCCAAGTAGTGTCTGAGGTACTGAGAATGCAAGATAGAAAACATTTCTTCCTGTATAATTTTTTCTGTAAAAACCTTTTTTCTCATCTGTGAAATAGAATCTTCCTAATGCGTAGTGGTTACGAATCGGGCTGCGAACCGTAAGGTCAGCGGTTCGAAACTACCAGCCGCTCCGCGGGAGAAAGATGAGGCTTTCTACTCCCGTAAAGATTTACAGCCTCGGAAACCCTGTACAGGGTCGCTATGAGTCGGAACCGACTCCACAGCACATGACTACCACTACCACTACTGCATTAAGTACTGTACATTTGATTTTCTATTTCTAATTCCAATTGGACATTAGAGTGTCCTTAGATACTACTGGTTAATGCCCTGGTAATGGTTCAAAGGCAGTCAGAATGGAAGATAACCCCAAAGAAATGCCAACATTCTCAAAAGAGGCAATAACTGTACAATGGCATATTGTTGTTATATGCCATTGAGTCTATTCTGACTCTAAAGGACAGACTAAAACTGATTCATGAGTTTCCTAGGCTGTAATCTTATTGGAGCCCTGGTTGGTGTGGTGCTGTAGCTTAATATGCTGGACTGCAAAGCCGTTTGAACTGCAAGGTCAGCAGTTCAAGCTCACCAGCTGCTCCTCGGAAACCCCATACAGGGTCACTATGGGTCAGAACTGACTTGACAGCACTTAACAACAACAGATCTTTATGGGAGCAGATCCCTAGGTCTTTTCTCCCATGGAGCGGCTGGCAGCTGAGTGCTTTGACCACTGCTTCATCAGGGTTCCTTTATGACATGTGAGGGGCTGTGGATCTGATCACTAGGAATGTAAAGCAAATGGGCCAGGGGCTGGATGATACTTGTTGTTCGGTGTCATCGAGTCGGCACCAACTCATAGTGACCTTATACACAGCAGAACGAAGCAATGTCTGATCCTGGGTCAACCTCACTACTGTTGCCACACTTGAGTCCATTGATGCTGACACTTGGCCAGTCCTTCTTGTTGGGGGGCGGTCTTCCTCTTTTTCTCTGACCCTCCACCCTACCAAACATGATATCCTTCTCTAGCGACTATTCTCTCCTGACAATATGTCCAAAGTATGAGGGACGAAGTTTGGCCATCTTGGCCTATAAGGAGCACTCTGGCTGCACGTCTTCCAAAACAGATCTATTGATTCTTTTGGCAGTCCATGGCACTTTCAGTATTCTCCTCCAACACAGTGCTTTCCATTTTATCAAAGCATCCTTTCAGGGACTCTGAAAGCAGTAAGCAGCAATTAGTGTTCAAGGATTACTCCTAGGAATCTGTCTTGGATCTCCCATTTGGGACCAGGAAGTTCTTTGTGATTGAAAGAGCCTGGTCAGCTGGAGTTCTGAGGGTTCTTGGAACCTGCTGTCTCTGGAGTTTCCCCTGGATCCTGAGGTTAGGAGTATGTTTGTTGAGACATGGGACCTGCCGCTGCCTTCCATGAGAAGGATTCATCAGTTTGGGTTCTCCCCAGTCAATTATGGGGTTCTTGCAGTTTACCTGTCATTGGAAAAAACGGTTTTTGTTTTGTTTTAATGCATTTCTTATTTTTGAAATGCCTTTCTTTAAATTATACTTAGTTCTTTTATTATTACTTTACTATAAAGTGCCTTAACGTTTGTGTTAGGCACAGTAGCAAACAGCATTTTATTGCTTTAAAATAGATCTCTAACTGAAATCTTCCTGGATGATAGCAGTGGATACTGCAACTGGCGTCGGTTCGTTCATTTCATTTTGCTACACTTCTTACTATAAGTACTATAAACCTTTTTGGAACAAGAGTGAGAGCAGGCATAAAAAAATAAATTACCAATGCCAAAGCAACTTGTGTGGCTTCCTGCTTTCTCCCATTAAAAAAAGAGTTCTCTCTTTGATATGCTCCGCCCTTTGTAGCTCTTCACTGACTCACTGCCCAAAAACTTTTGAGAAGGCTACTAAAATATGTATTGAGAAAGATGAAGCTTTCTACTCCCATAAAGCTTTATAGCCTCTTAAACCCTACACAAGGAGCTCTGGTAGTGTAGTGGTTACGGATCAGGCTGCGAACTGCAAAATCAGCAGTTCGAAACTACCAGCTGTAGTCGGGGAGAAAGATGAGGCTTTCTGCTCCCATAAAGATTTACTGTCTCAGAAACCCTGTACAAGGTCGCTATGAGTCGGAACCGACTCCACGGCACATAACAAAAACAACAAACCCTACACAGTGTCTTTATGAGTTGACACCAACTTCACGGCACACAGTGGTAGCAGTAATATATTTTAATGTGATCCTTTACCCCTTGTTTTAGGAAGAGAATTGGGTTTGTGATATATGTATGTACAGCTGTCTATAACACAGTGGCTCTGTAGGATAAGTACTCTGTAGAGTAAGTGCCTGACCCCAGTGTTGGTGGTTCAAGCCTGTCAGTCACTCCCTGGGAGAAAGATGAGGTTTTCTGCTCGCACAAAGCTTTAAAGCCTCAGAAGCCCTGTATAGGTCACTATGAGTCAGAATCAACTCAACAACACTTAGCAACAACAACTACAACAACAACAATGATATACAAATGCTTTTTTCTCCCATATAACATTAAAGTGTAGCATGCTTCCATGTTTTAAATATTCTGTGAAAACATTGAGGAGATTGCAGTTAATGAGATGAAACAAAATGTGTATGAATTATTGAATGTAAATTATTGAATGATGATCTGCTCTGTAAACATTCACGTCATTCATAATAAAACGTAAGAAAAATGTCATGCCCAGTATAGAATAAGGAAGACTGTAGAAGAATTGATGTACTTGAGTTAATGGTGTTGGAGGAGAATATTGAAAGTACCATGGACTGCTAAAAGAACAAATAGATCTGTGTTGGGTGAAGTACAGTCAGAGTGCTCCTTAGAGGCCAGGATGTCCAGACCTTGTCTCTCATACTTTGGACATATTGTCAGGAGGGAACAGTCACTGGAGAAGGATATCTTGTTTGGTAAGGTGGAGGGTCTGAGAAAAAGAGGAAGACCTCCAGGCAAAGTGACAGCATCAGTGGGCTCATGTATAGCAATGATTGTGAGGTTGGCCCAGGACCAGGCAGTGTTTTGTTCTGTTGTGCATAGGGTCGCTCAGAGTTGGTATCAACTCGATGGTAACAATGCAGAAGAATATAAGACCCATGCACATTCAAGATCATTCACTTAGATCTATGTCTATTGGTTGAGATAGGATTATAATTTTTAAAATATTTTGTTTTTGAGCAGGTAAACAGCCTGAGATCAGGACCCCTACCTTACTGTGTGTGTATCCCACAGACTCCAATTGGAATGCATTTCTTTTTTCTAGAAAACAACTTTATAGCATTTCCTAATATGGAAGTGGTAGAATTTCTTTCTTTTTTATTACTATTTTCAGTCAATCATAACATTTTATTTTATCTCAATGATTACATTCCTCCCATCCCCCAATAACAGTTATCCTGTTTCCTCCCTGTGGCTTCCCTTTTACATCTTATTTTTCCACAGATAATCAAAGCAAAAATAATTTGATGTACACATGTGGTGGTGGTGGGGGTAGTTATGTGCCATGGAATTGGTTCCGACTCATACTGACCCTGTACAGGGTTTCTAAGGCATTTTCATTTAAATGTCCAAAGGGCACATTTTGCAAGTCAGCCTCTTGCCTACAGGCACACAGCCTTTCTCAGTCCATGGGCCTAGAGCCCACAGCTGCTCTGACTCTCCATGCCATCACCTCTGCCAATGCCTCTGCTGTCGCTGCTTTTCTGGGTAGGATCTTAGACACCCATTCATTCTGTTCCTTCTTGATGGGCCTGGGATCCTGAAATGCAAGATTGACTGTGCCCTTCTTTTAGTTACACATCTTCTACAATTATAACTGCGACAATTGCAGTGAATCCTACTTACAATTACTCACAAATGAAACTTAAAATCCTATCGCCATCCTCACCCATCCCCTTTCACCAGATCCATCTGGAGAAGAGGGAAACTATTCAGTGGGAATTCTACTTTACCCCCCTCATTGTGAAACTAAGCACACTTATGAAAGCTTGTAAGCCAGCCACTTCATACCTGTATAGTCCCCCCAGTTTTGATAGTCAATTTCTTATTCTTATCAACCTATCTGCCCTTGTCTTAATACTGTTTTTTTCTCATTTTCCCTATTTATTTTTCATGTATACATGTAGTCCGTATGTTACAAACGAGTTCTGTTCCTAAGAGTGTCTGTAAATTGAATGTGTACATTAAGCAGGAACAGTTTGGTATGGTTCATAATGTCAATTAGTTAAATATCTTTCTGAGTATATAGTGGACCTTTCTATGCAAATGAAAACACTAAAGAATCACTTTTCAGATACACTAAGTCATTAACATAATGCAGGAACAATACTAGTAATGTTTTGATGTGTGTTGCAATGTAGTGTCCATTTGTTATGATGAACCATGTGGACTTTTTTATATAATGAGCTTTATAGGGATTGGTTCATTAATATAGGTTGTACCGGATGTTTGTAATGTGGGGATCGCATGTATAAAAGTTATTTGCCCACAGTTTGTCTATTTCCTGAAAATAAATAACTCTACCCACTGCAGCTATCGAGCCTTGGTGTGGCACTGTAGGATAAGCACTGGATAAGCCTGCAGGGTTCGCAGTTCAAACCCACCAGCCACTCTCAGAAACCCTGTTGTTGTTAAGTGCCTTTGATTCAGTTCTGGAAACCCCATGTAAGGCCACTATGAGTCAGAACCGACTTGATGGCACACAACTACACCTGTTGACTAAAGCTTATGGACTGCTGAATGCTCACTGGCCCAGGTTCAAACCAGGCTCTGCTCTCTGCACCTCACAGGTACTAATTTGTTTAGTTCTCATAGCCAACCCTCAGGTGCATGAAAGGAAACTAAGATCCAGAGATGTTCATTAATTTGCCTGATATGACTCATCTAGGCAGTGATAGAAGATTTGTGTCAGGTCATCTGGCTCCAAAGTCTATGCTGTTAACCTTATGCTAGAGTCCTTCTTGATAGTTTTTTCCTTTCTAAGATGGTCAGAGGGTGTAACCATTATAAAATTTCCTGACACATAGTGCCACTTAACCTTTAGAAAGGGCAGTCCTATAGTGTGATTTGTTTTCTAAAAAAAGTGCTACCATCTTTTAGAATTATAAGAGCTTGCACATGATACTTACAAAGTACAATTTAAGTCCACTTTTCTTAGCCTACCTCACCTTCTTTTGTGGAGATAGTTGTTGTTAAGTGCCATCCTTTTGGTTCCAACTTTGGTAGCGGCCCTGTATTGGGTTTACGAGACTGTCCTCTTTGTGGGAGCAGAAAGTCTCATCTTTATCCTGTGGAATAGCTGGGGAGCTTGGAAGTACTACCGACCTTGTGGTTGGTAGTCCAGTGCTTATCCTTCAGAGCTCCCTAGAAATAGACCTGCTCCCTAGAAATAGACATTATTAATATGTTCTTCAGCCTGTGGTTTCTAAGTGTAGAGATGCTGGTGTTCCAATCCCACCACTATTAGGAAGTATATATTAAGTATTTATAAAGCTATTATGTCTTGTTGGGGATAGAATCATTGACTCCCTAAGAGACTTCATCTTTAACCAGAAAATTTACTGCTAAGCATTGATGATTGAGGCTAACCATATAGGTACAATAGAAAGAGCAACACTGTTGCTATGGCAACCAAAGGTCAAGATCATCTGGTCTCCAGGCAACCTTTTTCAGACTTGCCTCAACTCAAGCTTTCTCAGGAGAGGCCCTCCCCTGGCTTCCTCTTCCAGCTTTGAGGCTTCAGGAGCAGGAGAGCCCAGGAAACCCTGAAGTGATGTGAGAGTTGAGATTTTTGAACAGGGAATGTGTATGGGTTAGGTGGTAGTAGCTACACTGAGAAAGAAAACTAAGGTTCTAGAGGAAGGAGACTAGTTCTTGCCCTGGTATTTAAGATTCACTTATCTCAGGTGTTTTAAAAAAACCCAGTTACTATTACATTCCAGTGCCCTTGATTCTTATCAGGCCCACTGAAGTGTGTTAAGCTCAGATTCACTTATCTCAGGTGTTTTAAAAAACCCCAGTTACTATTACATTCCAGTGCCCTTGATTCTTATGAGGCCCACTGAAGTGTGTTAAGCTCTGATGGATTTCTGACTGCCAGCTCTTCTGTGACTTGTGAGGGAAGTGCGACCTTGGCGTCATATTCAGCATATGAGGAAATGGTTGACCCGCATCTGAAGTGATGTGGCTGCTTTGTCTATCTAGTTCTTCTCTTCTGTCATTAGTGGCTACTGTTGCATTGTTCAGCACAAGCTAACAGTTAAATTGTCTAGGGCTGCTAGTGAGGGAAGTTCTATGAGTGTATGTACTATGGGAAGTCAGAGTGTTTCATGCCAGGGCTTGAGATACTTAGGAATTTCTCTGAAAAACTTTTACAAAAGTGAACCAGGCCACTTGGGTTTGGAACAGAAAGAACCTTAGACTGTCTCTGTTGCTAAGTGCTCTAGAGTTGGTTCCAACTCGGCAACTCTGTATAGGGGTTCTGAGGCTTTAAATCTTTGCAGGAGCAGAAAGTCTTGTCTTGTTACTGGCTACAATAATTCATGCTAAATTTGACATTATTTATCCTTAGGAAAACCTGTATTTAAGTTAGCTTTCAGTTACTCAGTTTAGTCTTAGAGTTTTTTTCTGGCACTAAAATTGTTAGCTTTTTGGTTTTCCTGTGCCTTTTGTGGTAGCATCTATATTCTATAGTTGTTTTTTTTCCCCTCTCAGGGTTTCTTAGTGATGACTAATGAAGGAAACCAGAATAGACACAAGTTTATAAAACGTGTGTGTACCACATGTTGGGACAGGAATAATACCCTGCTAGATGTTTAATCTCCCTTTTAGAAAGCAAGGGATCGCAACCAAATCTCTGTCGACAGAGTCAGAAATGGCTATGCCCAGCTCCGAGATGTCGGGCTAGCCCCACTGTGTGCTGAAGGACACCATCATGACAGTAACCCAGTCACCTGCACGCATCGGGCTCCTGAAAGGCCTTAGGTGCCTCTTTGGAATCTTCCATTCCAGGGTTTTGACTTGTAATCTTTCCTGTTCCAATTATTGTTTCTAATGCCGAACAGACCCATTTAAAACATTTCAACCCAGACTGAGCTGGTTCAAAGCCCCAATTTTTATTACCTCATTCGATACATGAGTATCTAATTAGATACATGAGTATCTAATTTAATTGTAGTACATGCTATATAAAGGGGCTTCAAAAAGTTTTTGGAAAAATTATTATTTTTTCAATTCCATTTTTCCACAAACTTTTTGAAGCCTGTTTGCATACCATGTAGTTTGCTGTTTTACTCATTTTTAAGTGTCAATTCAGTGGCTAATTATTAATTACATTCATTATGGAGTACAACCATCACCATGATTTCTTCCCACAGGCTCTCTCATCACTCTGAACAGGAGCTCTGTATCCAGTAGCATTTTCTCCCTTCCCTCTACTTTCTTTCTCTAAATTTGCCTGGTTTTGATACCTCATAAGGAGTGGTTAAACACTGTGCTGCTAACTAGAAGGTTAACAGTTCAAACCCATCAGCTACTCTGTGAGACAGAGATGTGCCAGTCTGCTTCCATAAGGATTCATAGTCTTGGAAACTCTGTTAGGCAGCTCTCTGTTCTATAGGGTTGCTGCTATTAGTTGGAATTGACTTGCTGGCAACAAGTTGTGTTTTTTTTTCCCAGCAGATACCACATAGATGTGGGATCCTACAATATTTGTCCTTCACTTAGCATAACGTTTTCAAGGTTAATCCATGTCGTTGTTGTTGCTGCTACGTGCCATTGAGTCATTTATGACCCATAGTAACCCTGTATAGGACTTTCAAGGAGCATATTGGTGGGTTTGAACCACCAACCTTGAAGTTAGCAGTCCATTGCTTATTGCAACATCACACCAGGACTCATGCATGTCATTGTTGTTAAGTGCTTTCTAGCTGGTTTCGACTCACATGACCCTGTATAGGGTTTCCATGGAGCAGGTGGTGAGTTTGAACTACCGATCCAGTGGTTCAAACTGATCTTGTGCTCCAGCGCTTTATCCTGTAGCTCCATACTAGGACTCCTCCTCCATGTCATAGCATATATCAGAACTGCATTTCTCACTATGACTGAATTGTGTGGCTGGACTACATTTTGTTTGTTTATTTGTCTCTTGATGGACACTTGGATGTTCCCAAGTTCTGGCTGTTGTGAGTAATGCTGCAGTGAACTCTGTGTAAGTATCTCTTTGTGTTTCTGCTTTTACATCTTTTGGGTAGATACCTGGAACTAGAATTGTTGGGTCATGTGGTAATTCTAAGGAACGGTTAAACTATTTCCCACAGGACCTGCACCATTTTACAGTCTTACAAATAATAGGTAAGGTTCCAATTTCTCTACATCTTTGTCAGCACTTCTTTTCTGGTTTGTTTTTTCCCCCTTAAAATTTTTATAATAACCAGCCTGTTGTTGTTAAGTGCTGTGGGGTCAGTTCTGGGTCAGAGCAACCTTGTATAGTGTTTCCGAAAAGTGGCTAGTGGGTTGGAATCACCGACCTTGTAGTTAACCGTCCAGTGCTTTACCTACAGTGCCACACACCAGGTTTCCAATTTACATAGTACAACCTTTTTTTTTTTTTTTT